>NC_052955.1:22792558-23095058 GCF_013358895.1 Oreochromis aureus
TTTGGTTCTGTCCTTCCTCTGTGTAGTGTTTATTCAGTTCTGCCCATGTGTTCCTGTGTTTAGTCCGCGTTTCTTAGTCTGTGTCCTTGCTTGTGTAGTTCCTGTTTTATTGTGAAAGTCTGTGTCTGACGTCAGTGTGTTCAGTTTACTTTTCCCTGTCTCGTCAGGTCGGATTACTCCCAGCTGTGCCCTCCTTTTGTGTCTCATTCCTCGTTATCCTTCTGTGTATTTAAACCTCGTGTCTGCCTCTGTTAGTTGCTGTTTCGTCTGTGTTGGTTCCCCTAGATGTCCCTGCGTCTCTCCATATGTGTTTCCTCGGACCTCCCTGCATCTTCGTTTCTGGTTTGCTTTGTTAGTTTTCCCCAGTTTAGGTTACCGGTTAGTGTCACTTGCCATTCCTGTTTATTTGCCTTTCTGTTAATAAATTCTTACTTGCACTTGAGCTGCTGCTGCCCGGTCCTAATTAACTCCCACACGGCTTGCACCTGCAAACCGTGACAAGAATTAACATTAAAGCCTCATAGTCAAGATAACAGGCACTGCCCTCTGCTGGGACTGAGTAAAAGCCGTTGTACTGATGATTATATCGATAACTGTCAGACTCTGAGTTTGGCACCAAATTCAACATTAAATAGGGAACATCTGTAAGGAAGAAGACTATTGAGGGAGGGTACAGTGACAACAATAACCTAGCATTATATATTCATTTCACAATGGGATGCACAGCACAGATGTATTCATGATGCTAAAAAAAAATCACTTTTGAACAGAAAGTTTTTAATTTGCTGTTGTTACATACTTAAAAAAATATGTCCTCATATTAAGACATTAAATTTATTTTATAGCATAAAACAATAAAGTAATTATTGTTTAACACAATAGTAACATTTTATTGAATAAAGTATAGGGTGAAGAAAATTCAGAGTAATATCCCCATATCCATATCCATATCCCCATACCGAGGATAAAAGTATCTTTCAGTTTAACCAGTTTGTCCACTATGATTGTGCTGGATTTCCAAATTGGGTGAGATTTCATTAGGTTTGATTAGGAGTTATATCCAAGTTCAATTTGATGTGATTCCATTCAATTTACAAGACAGTTATCTGATATTGTAAGGTAAAGTCCCTACAGTAATCAAGAGTAAATCATAACAATCACATGATCCCCTCTAAACAATCACTTGGCAACAGTGGGAAGAGAAAACTCCCTTTTAACACAAAGAAACTTTCAGCAGAACCAGGCACAGGGAGGAACAACCATCTGCTCCAATCAGGTTATAGGGTTATGGGAGGGAGACAGGACCAAAGACACACTGTGGAAGAGAGAAGACAAATGTTAATGACAAGTAGTAGTGGTATATGAACATACTGACAGTGAAAGACATAACTCGAGAAGTGCTAAGTGCATCACTGGACGTCTCCCAGCGGTCGCAGCCTAAATCAGGATAACTAAAGGATAGGTCAGAGTCAACTGATCCAGCTCCAACTATAAAATGTATCAAAAAGGAAAGTTTTGAGTCTCATCTTAAAAGAGAAGTGTCTCTGCCTCCCATTCTACTTTTAGAAAAAGAACGACAAGAGTGATTCTCAATTTCTGATGAAAGACAGAGTTTAAAAAAAGTCTCTGTTTGTGACTGGTGGAAATAACCTCATAGGACACAGTTAGATACAAGCATACAATGCACATTCCACTTAACAGAGCAACTCTTTACTTTACAACACTGGAGTAGAAAGGACTCACACATCTTCATCACCTCTTTCACGACAATATCCTCATGCCAGCTACTAATGTGCTGGCATTTCAAAGATTTGGACTAGGCGACAGCCCTATAAAACCACTGGCATATGTAAAAGAGTTTTCAACGATTTCTCCAACATGCAAAACAATTCTCTAAATTCTATAAACTAATTTCAACCACAAAGTCAATATATCTACCCATCTCTATATGGGAAAAAGGCTTTAGAAGACTACTTTTGGGCACATATTTGTAAAAATACATTCTCAGTGACAAAACTCTTTCAATACTAAATCCTTCACAGAACTCATATCATCCAATAGATGCTAAATAAAATGGTTTTAAAAAAAATAATTCTGATATTTTTACTCTAGTTAAAACACCCTAGACACTTATTTTCACGCACTATGGCTCTGCTCACCTGTTCAGGATTCCTGGCTTCAAGTCACTCAAAACCTTTCCCCTATCTTGGGCTGCAGAATCCCAATTTCTCCTCATTTCTGCTTGCTCTGTGTTGTAACTTCAATCGATCTTCCAACCAAACAACCTTAGCCATCGTGAAGAAAACAATACTTGTTAACTGGAAAAATTAAAAAAATCACTTGGTATTTTACATTTGTTGAATCTCCTGAGTGAACACATCTCGATGGAATAAATATCTGCCTCTTGGAAAAAAACACATACACACATTATTGAAACATAAGTTGACCGTTGCTGGTTTTGCCCAGCAAGAGTACCATTCACTGAGAGTTGGGGAATGGCTGCAGTCACAGCATTGTAAGATGGTGAAAGATGTACCCTTATGCCCCCTCCTCAATTCAGAGAGGGCCTTTCTCTTGGCGACAGGACCTCTTTCAGCGCTGAACAGAACTGTGTCTTCATTCAACATATTTCACATGCCAGAGTCAGTACCGCAGAAAACTGAAGAAGTCACTTGGATGAGTGACGAAACTTTCCCCCACTGAAAACGCTACGTCCAGATCAATAGGATAAACTTTCGGGGATTTCCTTACCTGGATGATTGAGCACTTCTAAATTTGACCAAATTCAGTTGTTTTTTATTGCAGTATTCTTGATGCCTCTGATCCCTTTAGTAGTTTTTGGAACCCTGCCACTAGTCTGGTTTGTCTACAAAAAAGCACTTACTATGACAAAAGTATGGAGAAGAAATCTCAAGTTACAAATGATCTTTTAATGGCCTCTGACAGTGGACACATCTCTGTGCTTGTCCTGCTAGACCTCAGTGCAGCGTTCGATACTATTGACCACAATATTTTATTACAACAATTAGAGCATGCTGTAGGTATTGCAGGTACTGCGCTGCAGTGGTTTGAATCATACCTATGTGATAGACTCCAATTTGTTCATGTAAATGGAAAGTCCTCTTCACACAATAAGATTAATTATGGATTTCCACAGGGTTCTGTGCTAGGACCAATTCTGTTTACATTATACATGCTTCTTTTATGCAGTGTCATTAGAAGGCACAGCATACATTTTCACTGCTATGCAGACGACACCCAACTTTATCTATCCATTAAGCCAGATAACACACACCAATTATTTAAACTGCAGAAATGTCTTCAAAATATAAAGACCTGGATGACCTCTAATGTTCTTCTTCTAACTTCAGATAAAACTGAGATTACAAATATGGTATCCAACCAGATACTAATTCTGGATGGCATTACCTTGGCCTCCAGTAACACTGTGAGGACTCTTGGAGTCATTTGACCAGGATATGTCTTTAATGCATATATTAAACAAATTGTAGGACTGCTTTCTTCCATTTGCGCAATACCTCTAAAATTAGAAACATTCTGTCTCTGAGTGACACTGAAAAACTAGTTCATGCATTTATTATTTCTAGGCTGGACTGCTGTAATTCTTTTTTATCAGGATGTCCTAAAAACTCCCCGAAAAGCCAAAATGCTGCAGCAAGAGTACTGACAGGGACTAGAAAGTGAGAGCATATTTCTCCTGTATTGGCTTCTCTTCATTGGCTCCCTGTTAAATCCAGATTTAAATTCATAATCCTGCTCACATACAAGGACTTGAATAATGCGTGCACCCTCTATTGTGTTAGTGTTCCTTAAGGCCACATTAATTAACAAACCCTGCAAGGCCCTCCTTTGTTGTTACAAAGCTATGCCAGTAAAAAAGTGAGGAAACAGCTCTCAGTATGTTTATATCTTTTAGGAGTTTCTCTGACAGACTACAATATTTGAGTAGAGTATTTATGTAATATCGTATAGTGTAGTAGTGTGAGTATGTGTAGTGTAATTTATGTAAAGTATTTAAAGCCATACTACCACATGCACTGCTCCATTACCTTAATGTTATCTGGTCAGTTTGGAATCATGTCTGGACATAATGTCTTGGACATAGAAAGATTTACTTATCATTTTAAATATGGTGCAAATCTGAGTTTATAGCATCAAATTAATTAGTTATGAAGGCATGTATTCACTACCCATGCATATGATTACAGCTGTGTGTAGTTCTCGAATTGCTCAGCTCGGTGTACCCACTACAGCACAGCATACTGATATATTCACTATGAGTATATGAGGCCATTGTTATGTACTGTTACAGCGTTATTATTAACATTATTATTATTATCACTATGAGAGATGGGAATCATGAACTGGTTCCCTACAAGAGCCTGTTCCCAGTAGTTCAGGTGCTTCAGGTACAAACAACAGGCGAAGCCAGAGCACAATGAAAAGGTTTATTTCATTTGGTACCTGCGATTAATATGATTTAATGTTTGGAAAAATGAGAAATATCAGGTGTTATCAATTCCCTTGTTCACAACTTATAACTGCTGTGATTAGTTCAAGATAAATATGGATTTAATTAATTAAAATATCTTTATGATCAGTTTTCTCTCATTTTGATTGTATAATGCACTAATGCTGAAGTATAATTGAAAAACAACTCCTTCTTTTTCTTTAAACACCTTCAAAACTATCTCTTCTTTTTTACTAGGCAGCTAAAAGATCGAGTGAATTGTAGGATAATGGGCTATTGATGTCTGTGGAGTGAAGCGTGGTTATTCCATGTGGCTCCTCTGTCAGGTTGGTAATTGATCGGCGGCTCCTCCGGGACCCACGGAGACAAACACATTAGGTGCTGAGACGGTGGATGGGTTGGAGGCTTTTATTGATAGTGGTTTATTGATTAAGTAAAACAGGCTGTGTGTGGAGAGAAAACATTAACAGAAAAGATGTGAGTGTACAGTAGTGGTTCTGTCAGACAGCAGTTTCAGCACTTGATATTCTGATACATGTAAAACTTTAAGTGTTTCCCCTTAGGTGTAGCCTATTTATTTGGGAATCTGCAAGACATTTAAATCAGAGACATTTCTACTGAGAGCAAGTCCTTTCCTGATCCATAAGTCATATGTGTGATCTGAATAAGACAATAACAAACATTGATTGAGTTCCTCACCAGCCCAGCCACTTTGCTAGGGACACTTGTTTGAGTGCTCATCCTTCCATTCTCTTTCACTTATCCTTATCAGGGTCGCATGTGGGCTCGAGCCTATCCCAGCTACCATAGGGCGAGAGGTAGCCAGGATACACTCTGGCCAATCTGCACAGGGCTAACACAGAGAGACAGACAACCATCCGCACTCACATTCACAACTATGGGCAATTTAGAATCCTCAATTAACCTAACCCCACACTGCAGGTCTTTGAACTGCCGGAGGAAGTTGCTTAATTTCTGCAGCAACATTCAGAGGATGTGGTGTAATTTGGCAACAGGAAAGCATAGATTCATCCTACCTATAATAACAATGGTTCAGCTTGATGGTGGTGTAATGACATGAGAGGTAATTTCTTGGCTCACGTTGGGCCTCTTAGGACCAGCTGGGCATTGTTGTCACAGCTTACCTAAGTCTTCCTGCTGACCATATCGAATTTCTTCTGTGACCAAACTATATCCATCTTCTGATGACTGCCTACAGCAGGATAACACACCATGTCACAAAGCTCAGACGATCTCAGACTGGTTTCTTGATCATGAAAATATATTCAAGTGTCCTCCAGAGTCATGGGATCTAAATCCAGTAGAGCACATTTGGGACGTGGTAGAACAAAAGAGTGGCATAATAAACAAGAAGCAAATAAATCTGCAGCAACTGTGTGATGCTAACATGTCAATATAGGTCAAAATCTGGGGAATGTTTCCAGCACCTTGTTGAATGACTGTGGATTGTAAATACAGTCTGCATATATGATTATATTACTATCTTCATTGTAGACACTAAAATCACATTCTGTTGAAGTGAATTAAATTGTCATTGTAAATGTAAATATTACTGTCGGTGAAACATTGTGCCAAATCATAAATGCCCATATATAATGAAATAGAATAAGGGGGAAAAATGATTAGAAAACATTGGACGACAAAATTATTGCCGTCTTTTTGAACTACAACAACCACAAAACGACAGTAGTCGTAAACCTCCACGCTTTACGACACTTTACAAAAACATTGACGGCGTTGTTATGGCGGCGTACGGACTCAGTTTTGAGAGTGCAAGTAGCATCGATGAAAGGAAAGAAAAGAAACGACAGGCACGACAAGAGGCTCTAGAGAAGGTACGAGATGTCAACTTCCGAAACAATATCTCTCTGTTTAAATCTAAATTTGTTTAATTGCCATCATTTTTGGTTTAAATCATACGCGTTTTGTTCAAAGGAAAGCTAGGAAGCTAAGTAGGCTAACACCCTCAGTCATGTTGATGTGTGAGTTTTGTGACACAGCAGCGTCTTTTCAGGGAATTATCCTTACTTGTTATATAAACCGGCACCTTTGTGTCGTTTTCGATCCCCCTTTCTCTGTTGGAAAGCTAACAGGACTTGTGTATCTTCACAATAACCCGATAACATTTGTGTATCTGAACAGGCAGATCGTGTCAGGCTCGTAGAGAGAAGGCAAACACTGAATGAGGCAGATAGCAGACATGCGGCTGTGTTTAACAGATGATATATGCCACAGTGTCAGCTACTGCCCGTTTTAAAGATTAGGACGGCCTCGTTGTTATAATCACATATATACACAGTTTGTCGATTGGGCGTTATCTTTTTGCCCTGCAGCTTTGTTTACACTGTTAGCAGACGTCGGTACTCCCACAGAGTGCACCTGATGATGCTTCCAGTAGATGAGCCACACTATCTGCTTTGCTCACACGTAATTGAACTGGCTAAAGCAAAGAGTGCTACCTGATTTATTATACTGAGTTTAAAGTGGAATAGAAATTATTAATCAATGTCACACATGTAAACATAAACTGAAAGGCCGTTTAATGTTTAAATATTTGACAACCTCAGCCCTCATCTCCTGTGTAATAATAGTGTAAACGAAGAGACCCACGTCTCTGTTTGTGGACTGCCTTTTCGATATTGAACTGTCAAATTCTAATAATTTTTAATGTCAGCTTTTCGGTTTCTGGCCACCACATCAGGCTAGCTTTGCATCTTCCTGGACTGGTATTATACTCACCAGACATTTTTTTTTTTTTTTTTTTTTTTTTTTTAGATATAGGTGGTTAATACCAGGTTAGATCCCCTTCTGTCTTTAGATCTGTCCTAATTTTTTGTTGTTTAGATTCAACAAGGTCCTAAAAACTTTCCTCAGATTTTGGTCCTTATTGACATGATAGCATCACACATGAATTGAGATCTGGTGGCTGAGGAGGGCATCGGAGTACAGTGAACTCATTGACATGTAAATCTTTTTTATTTGTAACATGGTATTTTATCCAGCTGGAAGCAGCCATCATAAGATGGACACACTGTGGTCACAAAGGGATAAAGAACACATGCAGTGATATGCAGTTAAACTGTGGCATTTAAACATTGCTTAATGTTATGAAGGAGCCCAAAGTGTGCCAAGAAAATATTCCCCAAACAATTACACAACCACCAGCTGCCTGAACTGGTGATTCAAGGCAGGATGGATCTATGCTTCCATGTTGTTTCCACCAAATTCTTACCCTATTCTCATCTGTTATGGCAAGAATCAAGACTCAGCAGATCAGGAAACAGTTTAGAAACTTCTGATGTCCAATTTTGGTGAGCTTGTGAACTGCAGCCTCAGTCTCTTGTTTTTAGTTAGAGTGACACCCAGTGTGCTCTTCTGCCACTGTAGCCTCAAGGTTCAATGTGTTGTACCTTCAGAAATGCTCTTCTGCATAGCTTGGTTGTAACGTGTGGTTATTTGACTTACTCTTCCTATCAGCAGTCTGGTCATTCTCCTCTCACCTCTGACCCCTGATGAGGCATTTTCTCCCAGAGACCTGTTGCTCATTTTATATTTTCTCTTTATTTGAACTTTCAATGTAAACCTTAAAGATGGTTGCGCGGGAATCCCGGTAAATCAGCAGTTTCTGAAATATTCAGACCAACCTGGACAGAACCAAGAATCATACCAGGTTCAAAGTCACTTAAATCATCGTTCTTCCTCATTCTCATGCTCTATTGCTGTCATGTGATTGCCTTAATAGAATATCTGTGTTAATGAGCAGTTGAACTGGTGTACCTAATAAAGTGTCCAATAAATATATGTCACAATGCAAATGCTAGTAAAAATTTTGAGGTGTTTATTTCCATTTTGTCACCCAGGCCAAGCAGCAGTATGACAAGGAACAGAGGAGGAAGGAGCTGAAAAGGCAGAGAGGGGAGGACACTTGGATGCTCCCTGAGGTCAACGAGAGGCTGCAGCAGATAGAAGACGTAAGATGGGACATTTATACTCGTGCAGACAGTGCCTTTAGATAGTTGCACAAACCATCCTTACTGCGTTTGCTCAAATGGTAAATGGTCTGTATTTGTATAGTGCTTTACTAGTCCCGCCTAGGGACCCCAAAGCGCTTTACACATCCAGTCATCCACCCATTCACACACACATTCACACACTGGTGGAGGCAAGCTACAGTTGTAGCCACAGCTGCCCTGGGGCAGGCTGACAGAAGCGAGGCTGCCATATCGCGCCATCGGCCCTTCTGGCCAACACCAGTAGGCGGTAGGTGAAGTGTCTTGCCCAAGGACACAACGACCGAGACTGTCCGAGCCGGGGCTCGAACCGGCAACCTTCCGATTACAAGGCGAACTCCCAACTCTTGAGCCACGATCGCCCAAATATGACTGGGCTCGTAAAAATATGTATTTTTAAGACTTATATTACAGATTTAAGACTTATATTACACATTTAAATAAAACTTTTATTATTTCCTTGAAGTAATGACTGCTGGTCCACTGGGGAAATCTTTGCAGTATAATCATTTCTTAAGTTTTACAGTAGGTTCGGGTAATTGATTTGTGTGCACTTTTCCGTGTTGGAGCACTTTACGTCATGAAATAATTAAATAGGTAAATATGTTTTTAAATACAGTTAATCCGTACATTTGATTAATTATGCATTTGATAAATAATTTATTTTCCATTGAAGATGTAATTAATGACACATTTTATACAATTATTTATTGATTAATTTAATTATCTATTTTCAATTTTGGTTAATTAATTAGACAGTTTATTATTTGATAGTGTATTTATTTAGTTCTTTATTCATTTCATTTTGGAAATGGATGTCAAGCACTGTTGGAGACACATTCCTGTGTTTGTTCTTTATTGGAGAACTTTAACCTGGGGAAAAGCACATGTGCATATCTTTTATGATTTAAAAATGATTCTGTGGACATTTTTGACAAATTATGGTTATCTAACAAACTTGAAGTGAAGTTAAGAGAAAATAATCTCTCCCTCTGCATCTGCCGCAGGAGGGTTCTGTCAAGGGCAAAAAGAAGAAAGAGAAGAAATCAAAAAAGAAAAAAGAGAAGAAGAAGGCCAAGAAAGAGAAGAAGGCGGCAGAAACAGCAGATGGCTCAAGTGACAGTTCACAGGTAGATTACTGAGTCATTTACTGCAGGATACCTTTAAACGTGGCCTCACGTTAAATCCTGAAGATTTATCCTCGATTTAAAGCTGATATCTGATATATGAGCAATTGTTGAGCTTTGCAGTTGAAGATTTCATATTCTGACATTTCTGAATGATCAAAGTGTGTTTATTTTGTTATAGAGTGACATCCCTGTCAAGTGGCAATGCTATTGATTGAGAAGACTGCAGCTCTTGTCACTCTTTGATTGATTTTTTTTTTATTGTTTCCCTTCTTTGTTATCATTTTCTCTCTTATTCTCTTTTCCTTTTATTTCCTCTGACTCTGTGTCAGGACTCTGAAGATGAGTGGGTTGAGCTTCAGCCTCAGACACAGACTAAAGCCTGGCAAGTTCCCAGTGAGTCCAAACCTTCAGAGAGCGACGTCAGCCCGACACAGAATGTCCAGGTCACTTCCTCAACAAGTCTTTCTTTTACTAAATAATTATTAGACTCAGAAAATAATTTTTCAAGGTATTTTTAATTGTAGAATCAGGTTTCCTGAATGATAATGACCTTTCCTTTTTCCTTTTTCATTATAAGAAGCGATGTTGTATATAGAGATATGAAAGCATTTACATGTGCACACAAGTTTTGTTTGCTTTTAAACCGTACATACTCATTAATTACTTACGTAAAGTATCAAATTTAAAAATGTTTTTGGAGTTTTTCACTTCTTTGTTTGCTGTATATGAGAGGAGACGTGTTATGTGTTAAGTTGCCTGTTCAGTGGCTGCACATCTCAAACCATTGTGTATTTTTCTCGTTTAACCCTCCACTGTCTTTCTTCACCCTGCAGAGAGACGAATGGATGACTTTTGACTTCCTGGCAATGAAAACTACATCCACCGCTGATAGAAGGGCTGAGAAAGAACGTCAGAAAGAGGAAGAGAGAGCCAAGGCTCAGGCCATTGAACAGGTTTGTGTGTGTTGTTTTTTTAGTTTCTGGCTGCAGAGTGACACTACCCAAATGCATCGCGTCATAATAATCTTTTCAGCATACGATGCAAGAAGAGCAGTTTCTGAATCATCAAATTAAAACTAACCTTCTGGTATTTGCTTGCTTTGTCATAACTACTGGGAGCTGGGTCGTGTGATGAGCGCAGCTTTCTTTATAACTGCAAAATATTCACGGCAGAGTCTCTCACAGGATGAGCATTAATTGTTGGTGGTGCACGGCATAGTTACAGTTTAATGAACACAGCACATGAATTGTTTTAAGGGTGTAACATAAATGATCAGAAATTATGAGAACTGCTCAGCACAGCACGTCCTTGGATTCCTAACAGGATGCCAGTCGAGTAAGAAGTAGCTTTGTTGAACTGCTGTTAAGAAAGTTAAAGAGATCGTTTGCGTCCAAATTGTTTCTCTGCAGCTTGGGTCGAACCTCTCACCCAAACAGCGTGAGTGAGACGTTAATTTGTCACCGCTTACTGTTTTTCTGCTCCTGTTGGGTTATTTAAATTAATATAAGATGTTCTTTTGTGTGTGTTTGTAATTCTTAGGCTGGTTTGCACAAATTAGAGCTAAACCCATACTGGAAAGATGGAGGAACTGGACTGCCCCCAGAGGAGATGACTGGTTCTGCAGCAAACAAAGGTAACATACTAGACTCTATATGTTTTCCAGTTTTATGATTGCGTAATGTAAACTATTCTTTGAGGATTTTTGTCTCATCTCCTGAGAATATAATTTGATTCTTAATTGTATTTGTTTGTTTCACTTTATCATCAGCCAAACACGAATATCCATTAGTTTTATTGGTTTAGATTGAAGTGCAGAGCAGCTAATACACTGTACATAATTTAGAGTAACCTAAAACATAGTGTGCAACTCAGATGTTCCACCTGTTTCTCTCGTTTTCTTTCTTCTCTTGCTCTTGTGAACTTGATTGTCATGTTTTCTCTTCCATCCTTCTCCCTTCAGTTGGGCTTCAGCTCAAGTAAATGAGGCATTTGACAAATCCATGGTTTAGTATACTGCCCTTTCACTCAAATTGGTATTTGAAATGTTGGCTTTAAAATAAGTCCTAAAAATGTACATTTATTTTAAATAGCAGAGAACTGGGCCTACTTAGTAGTGTTGTCTTTGAGGTTATATCACATTCTTTTCCTTTGTTTTCTCAGCTTCTCTTTTTATGTACTTTAAGGACCTTTGTTCATGTTGGCTTGGAAGTTGAGTTCCATATTTAATTCTCATCCTTTGAAGCAACCGCCTTGATGTCCATTTAAATATTATTTAACAGAGGAAAGATCTTGTACATATTGTTTTCGAGTAGTGTAAATGAACGTACTAAATGATTTGTTACATACTATGAGGGGGGGCTTTGACATCTTCCCTTCCTGCATGCCTTTTAATTGATGGATATTTTATTTGGATACTCCTACAATCTGAGGCCTCAGAGGAACATTCGTACTATTACAAACAGCGACCCTCTCAACCCCGCGTTTATATTTCTCCCTGAAACTGCCCGCATTGAAAAAGACTTATTTCTTTGAGCCATAGTCCAACTCAAGGGAGCTTCTGTAAGTTTGCAACGTTTTTTGTTTTTTTTTTAGTGGGAGAGAGAATTGGCCAGAGAGTTTGCTGGTGTTCTCAACGTGCAGGAGAAGGTAGAATAAGATAAAAGAAAATAATAAAAAAGCATGTTTTTAGACAGAAAAGCAAAATTGGCCGTGTGACAGGAGAGGAAGAGAAAAGCAAAGCTTTTGAGTCGGGGATTTGGGAGAAGAAAGTGAGAAAGCTGCGTTAAGCTGACAAGTAAATTCAGATATGTACGCACGTGTCTGTTATCTCTATACCATAAGTGAAGCTCCCCTTGAGAGCTCGCATAGCCTCTTGTAAACTTGAACTGAGAGCAAAGCAAAATAGAACGAAACAAAAACAAATACATGGAGTAATCATGTTTAATTCAAATTTAGTGTGGTTTAGGAATGTTGTTCTCATCGTATGGGATCGTAAGAGACAGGCTTGTGTGTATGTTTGTAATTTGTGTGAAGATTTATGGACTCACGTGGAGCAAACCTTTGACTGACTGTGATTCGAACCTGACAGCTGTCAGTAGGACTGCTCAATTAATCGAATTTTAATCTAAATTACGATCTGGGCTTTCAACGATCATTAAAAATGACTGAGCCGATTATTAGCACTTCCCTCGTGCTTTACTCTCGCGCTGCTCCGTGTGGCAAATCGAGCGCACCTCTCTGTGATTCGAACACGCGTCATAACAATTAAGAGGACCCGAGGGAAGCTCGGAAAGCTAAGCAGAAGTTATTTGGAGAGCAGAGGATAATGGCTGCTGAAGAGAGAATGCTGCTGGTTGAAAAGAGAGATAAAACGACTTCAGTGGTGTGGAAACATTACGGGTTCGCGGAGTCAGACGTGGATCAAGTAGACATAGTGTGTAAACTTTGCTACGGTGTCGTAGCTGCACCACAGAGCAACACTACAAATTTATTCAAACATTTGAAGACCGCTCACAAAGTGACATACGATCAAACAATGAAGGAGCAGCAACTTTAGTTGACATAGCTCAATGTCAGTTTGATGCAATTGTGCATTGTGTGGCTACACAGCTTGCCTTGATGTTTGGTTATTTGTATGCATAAATATTATGCAGTATTTTGAAGTTCACTAAACATTAATGTTTACATTTTTCATTTATTTTTTATATTGCAAACATTTGCACTGTTATCGGTATTTGCACACTATTTTATATTATATTTTTTTGACAATCTTTAAAGCCATTATTCAGTACATTGTTATTGTTAAATAAATATTGTCAAATAATCGAGATCTCAATTTCAGTGAAAATAATCGTGATTATCATTTTTGCCATAATCGAGCAGCCCTAGCTGTCAGGTTGTCCCGTGATTGTGCATTTTTAATGCTGGATGCACTTTATTTATTAATTTATTTTTTAAATAAATTTTGACACAGTGATTAAAAATTAGATTGAAGTGGTGCAACAAGAGCAAAACAGGAAAAAAATTGCAAGCCAGCTCTGTGGAAAGGAAACTGTATTCTTTCATTAAAAAAAGAGAGGTCATATTTACTGTCCACATTTCTCCACACTTGTCTTAAAAGAGAGATCAGAAAAAAGACTGCAGTGTTATATTTGTACAGCGTACTTTAAGCACGACAGAGTTTTAGCTTTTTGCTCTCCTCTCTTCAGCTTTGAAGCAGATATTTAAGCAGTGGCGTGCTCCCAAACACAAAGAAATAAAATGCTCATTGCTGACCTTGACCAGAGAGACATTTGGCTTTGGTCAGTGCATTCGTCATGTCGTATTGCTCTGGGAAGTTGGAAGGAACATTAACTTCCCACAGATTTGAAAAATGTGTTTATCTAGTCTTTTCCCACCTCCCTAATCCTGACCTCGGATTCTTCTCTATTTCTCTTCGTCTTTTCGCCTCAGCCTGGCTTTCTTATTTTGTTCACTCGCTTTTTGTGGATTTTTTTTTTTGTACCTGGGATTAGGTGGTTTTTGGTTTTGTTTTCTTTGGGACAGACTAGCGTACTTTTAAATATCAGGATTATTTTTGGAGGAAAATCCTTTGCAGCCAGTGACCGTCTGAAGTCTAGACCCCGTAGGCTTCACCAAACGTGTGTTTCCACCCTTGAGATGCTCCGCCTGGTCTTTACTGCAGTCACCTTCAGCTGCTGCTTGTTTGTGTCATTTTTGTAGAATTTTGCATCAGCTCCAAATCTTTCATCTGTGTCATTCGCCATGAAATAAAGAGGGAACAAGCCTCCCCATGAAACTGCTGTCAGTTATTTGTCCTAATGATTCTGAGCCTTTGAGAATGCGGGGACTGTGTATAAAAATGACTGCAGTTCCAAAACCGATTTGTAAAATTGTGTAAAACCCTTTGAATTAAAGCAGAGCAGAGCACTTAAATCACAGCCTTGGTTGTTTGATTTAATTTTGCCTCTGGCATACAGAGGAAAAATTACAAAAAAATATGTTTATTAAAATAAATGTGTTATTCAAAAACCTAACTGTATGTGTTTTCCCTGTCTATGCCTGCAGGCCCAGTAGTGAATGATGGTGGTCTGAGCTGGCTGAGGAAAAGCTACCAGAGGATGAAGGAGCAGGCAGAGAGGGAACAGCGCAGCATCAGTGATGTGGTGGCTGAGAGATACGGAGTGAGAATTAACTCTTGCTGCTCTCATATATTCGCACACATACATGTGCACGTAACGGATGATGACGCTGCATAACAATTGAGATTTGGACATAAAAACATCGACTGATGTTCACGTTTGTCTTAGTAAGAAAGGCTTAACTGTCAAAGCAAATGCACTTAGAAGATGAGGATTTATGCACACATACTCCCTCACTACTGTGGGAGGAAAGAGACACCTTGGACACCTTGTTCTATTATTAATCTGTGTCTTTGCTGTTTGACATCACACACACACACACACACACAGTGGCTGGTGTCCTTTGTTATGGTACTTTCAGCAGTTTCAGCGTTTGTGCATCTATTTATCACCACAGAAAAAATTCACTGTCAGAACATTGTGTGAATAGAGCGTGTGTGTGTTTGTCTGTGTGCATGATTTCTGTTTCCTTTGTCAAAACTTTGTCAGCAGCGCAGCTCTTGTTTCTTATAGTAACGCAGTTGACTTTCAGCTTAGTCAGGCAGCCAGAAAGCTGCTGCTTTTTTTGCCTGATTCATGTTGAACTGCAGTAAAAATGCCTTCAGAGTCACCTGCATCTGAGGCCAGCAAAATCTTTACACATCAGTAGCCTGCTGTAAATTATACATCAGATTCATTATGCATTCACTCTATTGTTTGCTGCCACTTTTTGTTTTATGTGCCTTAGGTCCAGAGTAAAGCACAGGTATCTGCTCTGAAGATCTGAACTGAGAACGTTGCCTTGTGGTGTTTTGTATTTCTGTCCTTTTATAGTCAATGGAAGAATTTCAGCAGAGACTTGCTGAGGCTGAAGAAGCTATGTACGGCCAGAAGAAAAGAGAAGGAGATGACACAAGCAGAGGCAGGTGGAGGAAAGGAGAAGAGGAGTACAGGGAGAGGTGGAGGAGAAAGGATGAGGATGGGGAAGACAGAGATCGGTGGAGAAAAAATGAAAGGGACAAGGAATCGTCATCGGAAAGCCGAGAAAGATACCAAGGTGGAAGGGGAGGGGAGAGGGAACGGTATAGAGGAAGAGAGGAGGAGCGGGGTCGAGATGGAGACAGGTATAGAGAAAATGAAAAGGATAGAGAAAGAAACAGAAACAGGGATAGAGAGAGAGACAGAGAAGGAGAGAGGGACAGGGATAGAGGACGAGGCAGAGAGAAAGATGGGGATAGGTGTAGGGATGGAGAGAGAGAAAAAGATAGGACCGATGCAGCAGCATCATCTTCTGGGCAAAGCTGGAATCAACGCTCCCTCGCGCTTGGATCCTTGCAAGGCCGCTTCCTCAAACCCTCAGAAAATGATGACAGTGGTGAAAGTGAGTTTGCGTCAAGACCTTTTCTTATATGTACAAAGAAGCATTAATATATTAATCCCATTTAGGGAACATTTGCTACATAATGCTACAGTCATTATAGGAAAAACAGCAATTGGAGATCATGACATGGCCATAAGAATTGTGACCATGCATTATTAATTTGTGATCTTATTCACTTTGCTTTAAAGATAGTGAACATGTCTGCGGCCTCTAGTCCTCTATTGCAAAGACACGTATTGCAGATCTGCAGACCTTCACTGAGAGTGATTGCAGTCAGTCTGAGTCGGACCGCGATTATTTTGGAGGCAGGTTTCCTCCCACCAGGCAACCCGTGCAATCAAAAGTGAACGCCAGAGGCTGAGGGTGCTGCATGTGCTGCCTCTGAGTGACCACTTGGCCATTATAACTGCTTGCAGTCGGTCACTTGACGATGCAATCACCAGGCAATCAATTTTTCTTTTTTGTTTTTTTCTTTCTTTTTTTCCTCCTTAGTCAGACGGAGGTGGCCGTCTTATTTTTAATCCCGTGTGACTGTGCGAGAAAACACCAAAACACCTTAACATTGCGCCTCACCTCGCTCTTTTCGATGTGGATGAGCAGCAGCTCCACTCTAAAGCCCCCTTCTGAATGATTGAACTCTTCCTCCTATGCTAAAGTCCATCCACTCTAAGACGAAAGCTCATTTTCCACACTTGTATCTGTGATCTCATTCTTTTGGCTTTAAAAGAACTAACAATAGTAACGTAAATAAAAATGTCAGCTCGAGATTAACAAATTTATGAAGTTTCTCAATAACGACGGCACATGGCTACATAACATTTAGGATGCTACTATTCACCATCATTGGGCATCAATTACAGTGATTGCAATTAGACTGCGACTGGTACGTTTGATACTGACTAGTGACAGAAGAGACGATTAGTCGTCTAGTCAACTATTTGCGCACGTCCCTAATCTTTAGTAGTAACATTTCCTTTCTCTCCAGCTCCTCAGCGTCTTCCTCCTCCTGCACGACCGTCCAGAGGGTTCCTGAAACCCAGCTCTGATGATGAAGACTCTGGGCCACAAACCAGCAGAGCTCCAGCCTGGATGAAGAGCAGCAGTCCTGCCTGTGAATCTGACACCTCTGATAAACCACAACAGGAAAACAAGAGAGATGCTGAGAAAACTGTAACTGCTCCTCAACCTGCTGCACCACCAAGGTTTAAAGCTTTTTTTAAAATTATTTTAATGCCTAGACACCAAAACTTTCTATGATGTTAAACTGCATAAAGCTGCAATAGCCATAATAACTGATAAACATAATAATTAAAGAAGAGAAAATAAGCTTTATAAACTTCTCAGTTTTGCCTAAAATTTTTCCCCAAATTGTATTGTGGATTCGGTGTAAGCATAGTAGGAAGTAGTGATTTGTATTGTATGTGTTTTTGCCTTTCAGATGCAAAATAGTAATCGTTACTCAGTAATCCCAGAAGATCTAGATATCTGAACTAGAGATGGACCGATCCGATATTACGTATCAGTATCGGTCCGATACTGACCTAAATTACTGGATCGGATATCGGCGAGAAATAAAAAATGTAATCCGATCCATTAAATATCAAAAAAGCACCTCACAAAACTTGCGACACGGCGTAACTCGGCTCATAACCGTAGCATGTCGGAGCAGTGTGCGTCAGGTGATAGAGCGGCTGTGTGTATTTGTAGCCTCGCTACCAAACCAGCATTTCATCTCCGAGGAAGTTATCCCAGAGAGAAGTAAAGCGAGTGTGTAAGTTCATCTCTGAATGTTTGTAAAGCGTTCCCATGTTAAGCTTAACAACCGATATATGGAGCGACTGCCTCTCTCTCTCTCCCTCTCCTGCTGCTACTTCAATCGTGAAACTCCTTAATGATCAGCTGATCGGCTTTTCTGTCGCGAGTCTGTCTCTCTTCTTTGTTTTTGGCCCACTTTGCACCAGAAAGAGGAAACCAGCGGCGGAACAACAGCAGCACGTTTAAGCTTGATAAGCTGTTGTTAGAATTTATTTAATATTACTTTCTACACAGGATCCTTTTCTACGTGCCCTGACGGCTGGTAACTGTGCAGGGGCGGATCTAGCAAAGTGTAGCCAGGGGGCCGATAGGGCATGAACAGGAAAAGGGGCACAAAGACATACTTTTCTTTCTTATTCTCATTTAAAATGTCTAGCTTTTAATAAATAATTATCTGAATCTTACACCCAAAGTTTTAATCTGATGTAAAATGTATAGAAGTCCATTACTGTATATAGTAACTGTTAAGTCTAATATACCCTAGTAAGCTATAGTACTTTTTCCTTTTGGAAAGTACCATCTGTGCAGTCTGCAATTCTGTTGAAGAAAGATGTTGAATCTTTTTAATTATTCTTGAAAAATAATTTGTTTCTGTGCATTTTTTTTCGCCCTGCATCAAATAAAAGCATCATGAGGTGGAGGGTGGGGGGTGGTTCCACATTTTCTTTTGCTGGGAGTTGGCAACCCTATTAGTTAGGTTGCTTAATATTTCTGCTAAGTACTCTTTAAAATACCAGAATAGGAAGGATGGAGTAGGTTTAAGTTTATTAGATTGATCTGTGTTGCTGAACTATGAAATATTTTGGGCGCAGTGTATTTTTTGCATACAGGTATAACAGAATAGCTTTAGTGTTATTGTTTATTTAAACTTGAGTATGAACTTATACAAAATGCAGCAAGATATTAAAAAAACAGTTTTATTGATTAAAAAACACACAATATCGGATTCATATCGGTATCGGCAGATATCCAAATTTATGATATCGGTATCGGACATAAAAAAGTGGTATCGTGCCATCTCTAATCTGAACTTTAAATCAATAATATGTTCTCATATTTTTCTCTCCTACAAGCCAGCTTACCTAATAATATCTTAACCACTGTTGCATATAAATAGATGGACGGAAATAAGCTCTTATAAGGAAATAAGCTCAAGCTTAGCCAGTTGTCTTTTATCTACGCAATTTTCTTTGTTTTGTTTTTTTTGCTGTATCTAAAACTGTAAATGGCCCCTGCAGCAGAGTTTCTGCCACAGTGCTGTTTGCTCCATGTTTCTGGTGTCGGACATCAGTCACTTTGTGAAAGCATTTGTTATCAGCTCCTTCACACAGCGTTTCCCAGTACTCAGACTGATGTAGTTAATTCCACCATGCCCCCTGCAAGTCCTTTTCCCTGGTGTTCTTTTTAAAAAAAAAATGAATTTCCGTCTCTCTTATTTGCCTCTGTATTTCATACTAATCTCAGACAAGACTTTTTTAGAACAGGGTTTGCAGCATAACCTTGTGTTTCTAACACCGAAATGTTTAATTTATTTCGCAATTTGTGAGACACACATTATGAAGAATTTAAAAATAACTGCAGTAACTTCAAGTCCAACATGTTCCTTTGTTGTAGGCCAGATGTTGGAGTATCAGTGCTATGTAAAGGCTTCGCAGTTGTTCTGTTTTGCCTCATTAAGCTGAGTTGTTTGGGTAAAACGGCACTCAGAACCCCTGCAGCATGAAATGAGTCTACAGTGTGGCAGCAGCATGAAATGATGCTGTGAGAAGTGTAATAGCCTAGAACGACGCTTCCCAGGCTGCAGAGCTAATCCTTCAAGGCAAGGATGTAATGATCTCTGGAGGGCTCAAAGACTCAAATGATTCATAACACATAAACACGGAGAGCGATCAGAAGCAAACAACTAAATGGTTAAAATTAAAACCTTCACAAATAAGTTTCCAATTAGAGGATAAAGGCTCTTATCAGGGTGGCGGAGTACGGAAAAGTCTGAAGGAAAACAGTTCAAGTGGATTTTTATTTTTTAAACTTAATGGACCATTTAATTTTGCAGGTTTCTATTTAGAGTTATGAATTTGACATATGGTAAATTCGTGACGTGTTTTAAATTTTCCTTTTTACCTCTTTGTTTTTGTGCACCCTTCAGTCTCTCCTCTGTGTGTTTACCTAGGGCTGAGAGCGAAAGCGAGGAAGAAGAGGAGGAGGAAGAGGTTCCACTGTTGTCAGAGGAGGAGCTGAACAAACTAGGGTCCAAGCTAATAAAGGCAGAGATCATGGGCAATACGGTGAGGCAGTTATTTATTACTGCTGACCTTCTGTCAACCTGTTTTAACTCAGGCATTAATTTCCTCCAAAGCAGCAAAATATGTTGAACTGCACTAAAGAAATGGCTCCAAGCCTGAGGTTGTGGTTCTCAACCAGGAAAGGGTGAAAGAAGGGTTTCCCCTTCTCTCAGTTAGAGATAGAATGAGGAGCTCGGTCATTCAGGAGGGCCCAAGACTAGACCTGTTACTCCTTCACATCAAAAGGACCCAGTTGAGGTGGACACCACGAGGTGTTTTCAGTCCAACTGGGGCAGAACGAGGGGAAGCACTGGGGAGAACGTGACTCACGGCTGGCCTGGGAATGTCTTCCTAGAACAGCTGGAGAAGGGTGTCTGTTAGAGCTTAGAGACTTTCTTAGACTGCTGTCCCAACACCTGGACCTGGATTAGTGGCAGCAGATGGATCGATGGATACAGAAACGCTTTTAGAACCGACTTATTCTAAAAGACATACCTCAGTCTAGTTAACTGTATGCTACAAACATCATTAATAACGGAACTTTGTCCGGTCCTTGAATGCAACCTCCCGATTTGACAGCGAGTTGAAAAATCCTCTGGTATTGTGGCAATTTAGTATTCAGTTTATTGATCGCTTGTATAGTGCAATAGTCTCAGATGATCAACAGCATATAAACACACATGGATATGACTACATGAATAAGTCAGAATTTGTTGATGTAAAAAAACCCTCTGAAGTTCATGTTAGTTGTGAAATCCACAGTTAAGTTGTTCGGCTTTGTGGGAGAGTTGATATTGATTTGCCTTTCCTCGGCACATTTGCTTCAACTCTCGTCTTTGCATGGATTTAACAGCACATCGGGGGATCTGTTAATTTATAGCATTCATTGATCCGCGCACTCAAGCCTTCCTCTGTCTGTTTTCCTGTGTCGATTCTAAGAGTGCTATGGGATTTCTTCTGGTGTGTGTCAGAGCTGCCTGTTACAGTGTTACCATCCTGGCCGTAATCACCTCCCTACATGATAAAGCAATCAAACCAATATTCCCAAACCTCCTGTGTCTGTGTTTGCACACCTGTGTTTCATAAGTGCAGTTCACAGTCACACGCTTGGCTTTAATGAAAGTATCAGTGCACTACACTCACCTCCCACTTTATTAGGTACACTTACTCAACTGTGGGGACTTCCTTCTCTTGTTTATACTCACCTGATCATGTCTGAAAGGATCTTTGATTGGCCAAAGTCTCCTGTCTTGGGAAAGTTTTCTCTAAAGCTTTAAACTTATGTTATATATGACCATTGTGTTCTTTGTGTTATAAATAAATTTCTGTTTTTGTGTGTTGTCTGTGTGTGATTTAGGCCGTCATTGAGAAGCTGAAATCACAACTGGAAGCAGCTCATAAAGCCAAGGAGAAACATGCTGCCAGGAAGAAGCTACAAGAAGCAGCCAAATCAAACCAGGTCTGTAGATATTTACAAAGTCACCATCCAACTTTATCTAACTAGTTATTGAAAAGGGAGACAGAATATTAAAAACACCTCTCAGCAACACAAGATGACCATGAAGCTGTGCGGTTTGTTACGGGGTTGTTCTCAATGCGGTTTGCTTTTCGTTCAATAGATGCTCGAACAAGACGGAGAACAAAACATTTTTATTTTTCAAAAAAAGGAAAACGTGTTTTTGTGCGTTTCTTTATTCCCAGCTTTAGAAACTGTCCCCAAAGACACCTTCCAGATCACATAAGTCTGACTATGTCAGCTTCACATCTGAGTCACTCAACTTTTGTGTTACGACAGCGGTCTTAGTGGGTCAGACCTAAAAACATTTACGTATCACTTTTAGTGTGACATAAGTCTAATCCACATCCATGAATGCATAGATTTGTATAAGATTATGACCTCCAAGGGAAGGGAGGAACCCCCACCTCCCCACCCAACCCCCCCTAAAAAAAAAAAAACATCCAGAAATTTTGTTTTGAAATCTGCAAGACTATGAAGACAGGCTTTGCAGAAACTAAAGGAAGTGTTAGAAGCAGGAATGAGCCATGCAGCTGTGGAAAGATGCAAAGGAGGCTCAGAATGACTTCCTTAGAAAAGTTTCGAGCCGGATGTCTGTTTTTAGCAGCATCCTCACATATTTATATCCAGCACCCAATATTGCACACTCACCGTGGCTTTCTCACTTCTTAGTATATCTAAATGAGAGCATGAAGAACAACAATGTAACAGTGACCTGTTTCTAAATGATAGAATACCAGCATTTTAGCAAAAGTGATAAGGCCAGCACTGTTACACATCCTGTATCTGAAAGGGTGAAAGGGCTTATATATACAGGACTAAACTAAACGACACACACACGTCTTCAGATGTAAGTGAACTCTGCTGTCATGGGGGACTGCTTGTAAAAAGAATTTATTTGTTTGAAGTTGTGTTGCTGTTCAGCTCTTACGTCGTGCTGTCTGGAAACTGCTCCTGTTCAGCCGCTTCACCAGATTCCTAATGAGACACAAATGTCTTGTAGTGTGCTGACGCACTCTCCTATCAGGGGTCAGGATGAGTGTGCCTGATGTATGTATGTATATATGTTTGAAATAAGAGAACACCAGTGGGGCCGAGTGAAAGGGGCCGGATGTATGTGCTACCATGTCTGTGTCCATAGCGCAGACAATTCACAGTCCTCTAACGTCAGGGCGCGCTGCTTCTTCTCTACTTACTGTCTTACTAATGTCTTTTCTGGCTTCACACGCAGCTGGATACCCAGACAAATGGTTGCATATTTCTTAGATGAGCAGACGCTCAACAACTTTATAAAGACATGAAAAACAGTGTGATTATTCCTATAATCTGTAGATCGTTACTTGTAAGATAGGCCAGATTTATCCCCAAGAAAGGCTTCCCTGTCCAAATGAAAGGACTAGAATGAAATACTCAGTAAGGATTCAGGGAAAATGTAATAATTCTTAGGTTTTAGTGCACTTATCAGCCGAGAGGTACTTCAGCACTGTAAAGATGAAGTGCTGTTGATTTGCACTCATTTGAGATCCTTCCAGTTTGTGTTGTTATAGAAGGCATTTGGCTTCTTTTCAGTGTTCAGTGTTTTGACTCTTGTTGAATGTCTGGCTTGTATTTAGTGTTTTTTTGCAATGTGTGGAGACTTAAGGCCGTACTCTAGTTACTAACGTGGAGGAAATATTCTCTTCTATTATTTTGATTTTTGTCTTCTGACAAAGATGGGAATCACCAGACACCCCACAGTAGAATATTACACAATACTTCACTTCACATATAAGATTATTGCAATTTTTGACATTTTGTGAGATGTTGATTTTCGCAATAACAGATATTGTAATTTATCACATTTTCAACTGGAAATTATCTCCTTAAAGTTAAACTTGGTCATATCTTTTAATCCAATAAGATAAAGTTATCCTACTCTTGAAATGAAATCGATACCAACACTGTCACTGAAACCTGCCATAAATGTTGCTATAAGACAGTCAGTCTGCGATCGGTCTGATATGTGATCGAATGGGTTCAAGCTAACAGTCTGTTTCTGATCGGAAAATCCTAAAAACCGAGTAGAGCCAAGCTGAGTAGGTGCCAGTGGAAAAGAAGCTTTTGTCACGACATGTTGCAATCGGTTGATGCAAAGAAGATGCTGTCTTATTTTGACCCACGTGACTGAGACATTGGCTTGCTCTAAAATAGGAAGTAGCTTTGTCAAGCTTGGTGCGCCCGGTGTTGGATGGTTTTTTTTTGTTGAGATGTAAGATTGCTCATCTAACGTTACTGCAAGATTTGCGTGCATGAGACCAGCACTGTTGTTCATAGTAGTCCCAGAGTATTTTAATGTATTTATTAAAATATCGGTATTTTGTGTGCCTCTGTTGATAAAATGATACAATATCGCCATGTATCCCCACCCTGACCACCCAATTTTCATTTTCATGTGGCGTCCTGTGTAACTGCAGTTTAATTACAGTTACACACGTCTTTCCTTCTGTATTGATCGAATCAAACTGATAACTCTCACCAAAGCAAAGATTAGGAGAGCATACGTATAATATGGAGATGTTAGTCCTGTATATTATACAGAATGATATGAAAGCTTAAGTCCAGCCCTTTCAAGCCATTTAAAATTTCACTGCAAGTAAGATGTATTTTTTATTCTGAAGGAGCCCAGATTATTAGTTGAAACTCAGCTGCTTCTTTTGTCTCGACAGCCTGTGAAATCTGACAGATCCACAAACATTAAATCCATCCTCCTCCTTTGCAGTGATCTGAGTGATCCTAAATGAGACAGAAAACGTCACCTTGCTAGTACATTTCAAACAGTTTTCTTTTTTAAAATATCTTCAAAACTTTTTTTAAAATTACCTTTCTTGTTACAGTTTGTGGTTGTTGAATGGTTAAAGGTTGAGCGCCTGCACAGATATAGTTTTGTGTATTTACAGAATTAAATAGACCTTAAAATTACCCACTTGATTTGTTTCAGGCCTCAGATGGGACCAGTGAAGACCGGGAAATCCTGCTGTTCAGAACAGATGAGTCAGGTCGGGCCTGGCCTGTCAATGCCCCGTCTGGACCTCAGGAACCACACGGAGGACGGCGAAAGAAGAAACCGGTAAGGAAAGAAAAACTATGTAATGCAAGAAATTAGATAAATAATCTATTCGTTGTATCAGCTTGCCAAAGCTTAAAAAAAAAAAAAAAAAAAAAGACTGAGAGGGTCCTGGGCATTGATGCAACAGAGGTGTTGAGAGATGGGGAGCTAATAAGAGGCTTGTATCCAGCTATTTGACTTCTTTTTTTTTGTGATATTCATCGTGTGTGAAATGAGAACAAGCACCTGCCTCTGAGCTCTCACCTCCTGTCAAATATATAATTTTGAGAGTTTTGAATAGACTTTAATCTTCTGGCAGTGCTTATTTTAAACATCGCACCCAATTTCCAGTGATTTTTTAAAAACTTTTCCTCCAGTCTTGTCTCTTTGCTTCTTTTTGACATACTTCTGTCTTTCTGCCTCGTTTCAGATGGAGACGCATGTTGATGGCGAGCGTGTCCGTTACTTCCAAGACGATGACAATGTCGGTCTAAAGGAGATGGTGAGAAGGGAGAAGATGAGCTCTGCGCAGGATCAGAATGCCCTGTACTCTCGTATGGCTGCCAAGGTAAGAAGACATTTCACCATAATCGTGCAATATCTTTATTTAACTCCTGAAATGCTTATTTATTTACAATATAAATCGTATAATCTCTGAGGACAAACACAAGATCGTTTTTTAGGGTTTAAGTTTGAACACAAGCCGACTAACACAAAGAAAAGCTAAAAATCAGCCCAAAGAGACTTCGAAGCGATCGCTACTGCTATTGTACTGTAGAACCATTTGTAGGAAAAAATGGAGGCTACTATGCTAAAAGCCTTTGTTTGATCAGGTTCAGGCTGTGAGGATGGGGTTGGCATGCACTCTGGCTTAACATCACTCTGGATACATTGCTAGCTTTGTGTTAGCGTTTTGTTTATGCAGATGCTTTCAAAGACCGTATGTTGTGTTAGCAGTATAATGCAATTTTTTCCTTTCCTGGATGCAGATTGCGCTTTACCGTTGCACTCTTGTTCTTCTATGCAATTAAAAATAAAGGTAATGTCCAGTTCTCCACTCCTCAGAAGTTGTAGATTTCCACCATTTTCCACAAACTGAAATCAGCTGTTTGTAGCGCAGATGCCCAGGAAAGCAAAGGCATGTTTTCTGTTCGCCTAATGTGCAGGCAACTCAAGAACCTTTGTAACTCATTAATGGCGTAATGTAACTGTAGTGTGATTACACAATTTAGTACAGTAATGCATGTTACCAAATATAATGTGATTACAGTAATACAATACACACACCTGAAGGAAGTTCATCTTGGACTTAGTGGATTAAAAAAATAAAATAAAATTGAAAGAACAAATTCTGTAACTTTTGTTTGCTGCTGTTGTTATAAGCAGTACTGGAACATGGCTTCCTTATGGTTGGTTCAGACCAGATGTAGCAGGTTAGGCATCACCCAACCAAACAAAAGAGAGCTATAACACCTATTGTAGGTTGTTTTTAATGTTAAAGTGAACTAAACAGCAAACCAAGGGATCATTAAAAAAAGAAAGACAGAAAGAGATGGTCTCTTTGCTCTCTCTGTCAACAAACAGGTAAAGTAGTGGAGATTGAGGTGGGATTACATTTAGTATCAACTGATGAAGGCACACAGCTGGTAACCTGCCATTCAGTGTAAAAATAGCAGCCACTGCATCTCCAAAAGACTGGAAACTTTCACATTGGAGCTTTGCTCTGCAGTGCGTAATATTTATGTCATTGTCTTCTCGACATTGTATTTGCTTTGTTACTCAGGACAGCAAAAATAATAAATAATAAATAAAATAATAAATGAAATACTCAACCAGGTTTTATCTCTGAAGGTACAATGAGGAGCATCTTTTACACAGACTTTTTCTTTGTTTTGTTTTTTTAATTTAAATTTCCTCGTGTTTGTGTGACAACTACAACATTTGCTGTTGTATGGGACATCACATGATAATGGCTTAAACGTTGCAGCTCTTCCTGTATGATTTCCCTCCTGTCTGTTGAAAAGCGAGCAGGTTAAGAAACCAAACTAAGTTACAGGTTCTCTCTGCCTATCGATCTTCTCTGCTCCGTTTCACAGAAAGGCACCTACACACAACAAACAGAGCTCCTGTCTACAGTCCTTAAACAACAGCTGCTGTATCCCTGCCAATATATTATTATATATTTTATCTAGGAAACAGAAATAGAGGAGGCAGAAGTAGGTTTTTATATTAATTAAGGACATATTGGATCCAAACAAACAAAAGCCGGTTTCAATCTTGGGAGCTGGTCTTGAGTCACATTGTAGTGGTGACATGGAAAAGATCTCCGGTTTGAGTTAAGGAGCAGATACAAACCCATCGGGGGTCACAAGGCAGTGTGCTGCCAGAGCTGGTTTCAAACCTGGATAAATGGCAGGTTTGCATCAGGAGGTGAATCTGCTGTAAAATCTGTGCCTGTCAGACTGCTCTGGCTACTCCCTTTGGAAATAAAGGGAGTAGTTGAAAGCAGCTTCTTTGACTCTGAGTTCTTTGAGTTCATACATGCTGTCAGGGATGGGGTTTTTTCTTCTCCCATTTCAGACTGGGTTCATACACTGAAAAAATGTAAGCAATCAATGAACCTTGACAAATGCAGGGCATATCGACTTTGGTCAGCTTATATCCCTGGCAGCAGGTAAGCTCAGCAACACACAAACTTGAAGATAGTGGACACAAAATATGGCAAAACAAACTATGTATGCATGCTAATGTGAAAGATTACCCCCCTTTTTTTCTGTCACACTTCTCTGAGGAAACCGGCAGCATTTAAAATTTGCACCGTCACATCAGTGTTTGGTTCGATGTCATTATCGGTTTCCCTCCACTACTAGCTGTCTCTGTGAGACTCTCTCAGCCACTGTGTGGTTGAAATAGACGCACAGCAGAAGATGAGTTCTGACAGGTTGCGGTGCGAGTGTCAGTCTATCAGCAGCTTTACAGCCCGTACTTTTTCATGAGCCAAGACACATTTTCCTCTTTCTTCCTTCTCATTTTCAGCTGTTTGCTTCTTCTGTCGGTGCAGGTTGGAAAATGACAAGAACCTGTGCAGAAGTCATTGTGTGTGTGTGTGTGTGTGTGTGTGTGTGTGTGTGTGTGTGTGTGAGAGAGAGAGAGAGAGAGAGAGAGAGCAAAGCGTTAATAAACAAAAGGATGTAGGAGTTGCTATGGAAATTTAAAAAAAAAAAAAAAATCCCACACACACTTAAGCTCTGTCCACATTTTTCCTCGTGTCTGCCTTTCTTACTCGTTTACATTCTCTTGCTGTCTCAGTCACTCAGCCTCACTTATATATTCACTACACATATGTGTGTCTAAAATCTCACACACACACACACACACACACACACACACACGTTCTGCACCTACAAAGAGTGACACTAAAAATACATCTACAGTTACCATGGCAGGGCTTCTATAAATACTACTAATCACAGTTATAGATTGATGATCTACAAAGAGAGAGACAAAAGTGTATTCTCTCTTGATATCGCACTCTGCTTCCCTCTTCGGCCGTTCCTTCTTATCTTTTCTGCTTTATCTATAATTATCTGTTTAAGCCTTTTATCCGCTTGTCCGTGTTTTTCTCAGTTTTATTTAACTCTTCTCCGGCTTCCTCTCTTATCCCTCCAACTCCCACCAAGTCGGTCGTATGACTTCAGACGTGTTGGTTACAGTTTCCAAAAAGCATAGGTGCTTGTTTGTAAATGTGGGTTTTTGTATGCAGATGGTAGGGCTGCGATGGTCATCTCAGGCGGCCCATCTGGCTGCGTGTCTGTTCAGCCAACTGTTTGGTCCAGAGCACAATATCTCCCCAACTACTGAACAGCTGACGACCACAGTGCCATCAAAATAACCCTGAATTTACCTTTGAGAGACCTTTGTTATCAGGTGTCTTGAGGTAGATAGTTTTTCCTGATTTTGTTAATTGAAAAAAAAAAATTAAACAAGTCACAAATTCGCTCAACTCAGATAACTGTGTTTGGATCATCCTATTGTCCTATTTTGAAGCATCAACTTTTATGAGAATTATATTATATTTTATATATATTCATTTTGTTGTCTTTATTCTTTTTAAGCATAATTTAGGACGTTTGTAGTGCAGTAAAAATAACACATTTTGGGATCAGCTTGAATGAAAAGCAGATGTGAAATGTAAAAGTGAAACCAGAGGTCAAATGTGACCTGATGTCTGGATGCAAACTATAACGTGATTTTTAGTACCCGTATTATTTCCTGAGTGTTGCCAATACAAACAAAGACACCTGAATTTTAAGCACAGTTTTAAAGATCAAAGACATTTTATGAAAGTTTGACCTCTTTTTCAAGGTCAAATAAGGTCAGAGTCAAAGTAATATTTAACATCCGCATATATCATTCTCTATATGTCAATGTGTTGTCAGTACAAACAATGGCAGTACAAAACAGTTTTAAATAGCACTGTATAGCATTATTATCACTTTGAGCTTCAGATCAATTTGTCGAACTTGAAGGAGAGGTCAGAGGTCAAATGTGAAACATTGTAAATCTTTGTTTGGTACTTTCTATGCTGTTGACAATACACACCACACTTCATATTTATACGTTTTAAGGCTTTTTGTCCATTTTTGACCAATAATTCATTAAGTTGACCTTGAAGACGTTGATGGATGAAAGGCAAATTTTAATGGATTGTTAACATGAATTCACTCTACTCCTCCACAGTGCATTTAAAACTTTTCATGCTATCGTGTTTACAGACAGAAAGAATGACACACACACAAATGCCACCAAAACATAACGTCCTTCATGGATCCAACAAATGACTAATTGTTTTATCTTGTATGTGAAAAAATTTACATTTATTAACATTTCCACACAAAAAATGGCATGCTAGTTTATTTATTTATTTTCAATAATCACATATTTCATAATGTAAACAGTGACTGCAGTCCATGGGTATCCAAAAACAAAAGAAATGCAGCTTTGTGTGGCTCTAATGCTGTTTTATTAAGAACGCCCAGCGTGGTTTTCTTTACCATTGGAAACATTATGGTCGAATATCAGATATGTCAGTGTCTTGTGGTGACAGCAGCACGCTGTATTCACGATGTATAATTTAAATTGCATCAGGAGTGCATCCATAAATAAAACATCGGCGGTGATAGTGAGGGCTGACAGCATGGTTTGGTTGATTTATTACTATTGTATAATGCCTAATTAGTCGGTGTGAGAGTACTCGTGATGGCATGTGTGCAATAAAATAAAACTGTCTGCTCTTGGCTTAATGCGGTATGTGCTTTTGCACACTTATATGCCCTCACACTCACTCCTACACACACACACACACACACACACACACACACACACACACACACACACATTCCCACCCACACTAAAACTAATCCAATTTTCACTCTCACACACTCACTCCTACACAGCGAATCATGTACACACACACTTGAGCGATGCTTGACTCTCGCTCTCTCAGATACACACAGATTCCAACCTGTTGCTGGATCACCATGGTGACAAGACTGAGACGTAGAAACACTAGAGTCGATACTCGGCGTCCTGCCGAATACTGTTAATGCACAGAGAGAGTCGGCACCTGCGTGCATTTAGTGACACTACAGCAATGACATAATTAATAATTAATGACAGTTTGTATCGCTTTACTGTTTTTAAAAATGTATTTTTTGTTTGAAAGTCTAAAACAAGAACTTCAAACTGCAAAATATACAAAAAAATACAACATCAGAAATGAGCGAAAATGTATAGACACACCCCCCTCACCATTTCTGTCTCCGTCTCTGTCTCTTTATCGCTCTCCTCTAATCTCTAGATGATGGGGAAGACGGATGGCGACAACTACACGCTGGACGACATGTTTGTGTCGAGCGCAGCGCAGCGGGAGGGTGAGGGGAGGGAGGAGGAGAGGATGAGGAACAGAGCCATCGGGGAGAGTAGGAGGCTGGCTGCCTCCATGGAGAAATGCCAGCACTGTTTCAGCAGCAAAGAGCTCCAGAAACACCTTATAGTGGCGATAGGAAGCAAGGTAAGCGCTGGTTAATGCAGGCTGTTATGTGACAGGTCAAAGGAATCTGTGCTGACATACTTAGATCCTCAATCGTTTGAGTTGTCCATCAAGGTATAATCAGAAATAAGATGATAAAGGTGGGCTGTGATTACTTTTGGAATGTCGAGATGGTTTAAACTTCACCGAATTATTAGATTTATGCATGCTTTGCTAAATTTCGTTTGTGTCTATGTGCCGTGATCTTGTTCTCAGGTGTACCTAAGCCTGCCCGCAGGAGTGTCGATGACAGAGGGCCACTGTCTCATCTGTCCACTCCAGCATCACTGCTCTGCCACCAGCATGGATGAGGATATATGGTCAGAAATGCAGGTTAGCCCATCAGTGCTCGGAATAATGTTGCTCCAGGCTACAGGGACAACTTTTATATGCATTTATAGAACAGCGGCAGAAATCACTGGAGCCAAATTGCTGCTATAAAGTGTAACTGAGCTCATCTCTGTGCCACTTTACTACTCTCAGCTGTTCCGACGTACTTTGGTGCGGATGTTCGAGGCCCAGGAGCTGGACTGTGTGTTCATGGAAACGCACATGAACCCCCGCAGGAGACAGCACATGGTGTTAGAGTGTATCCCACTACCCAAAGAGCTGGGAGATATGGCACCCATATACTTTAAGGTGTGTGGACCTCATATCTCTCATCAGTCTATTTGAATGTACCTGTTTGCTTTGGGGTTTAAATAGCCTTTCTAATGTGGTTTAAAAAAAAATCTGTGTCCCCATAGAAAGCTATCATGGAGTGTGATGAGGAATGGGCCATGAACAAGAAGGTTGTCGACCTCTCTTCGAAAAGCATTCGGCAAGCTGTAGGTTAACTTTTACTCTGTGCAGTTCATTCATTCTTAATCTGGTTACTTAGTATTTCTCTGTGTTTTTGTTCTGCCCTCTGCCTTGCGTTGTTTTCTGTGCAACTTTTCTTTCACCTTTCTTCTTCTACTCCTCTGTGTACCTTTTGAAATGGTAATTTTTATTTTTATTTTATTGCCCTCCCAGGTTCCTCGGAGTCTGCCATACTTTGCCGTAGACTTTGGACTCCAGGGGGGCTTCGCTCATGTCATTGAAAACGAACAGAAGTTCCCTCATTACTTTGGCAAGGTCAGCGGGTGTTTTAAGACTCTTACACGTCATGTATCTCCTTGGACTTTCTTTCTTTCTTTTCTGGTTACAATACAGTAATATTTCAGTATGAGTGACCTCTCTTTCTTTTCTTACAGGAAGTTGTAGGAGGCATGCTGGACTTGGAGCCTCGACGTTGGAGAAAGATGATTAAAGAAAACTTTGATGACCAGAGGAAGAAAGTGTTACAGTTTGCACAGTGGTGGAAACCGTATGACTGTACCAAGACTCAGGGCTAGAAAAATTCTAGTTTTTTGTTTTGTTGTACTTCTTACACAAACCGTCATGTGCTTCCCAGTGCAGGGATCGCATTTGATGAACCTGGTGTAGAGTCCCAATTTGGAATTTGACATAAATGTGCTACTAGCAATGCTACCATGAGATAATTTTTACTGAAATAAAAATAAAAGGAAAAGTGCAGAAATGTATAAATGTGTTTCAGTTACATATGTTTGCATAATAAATGAATTTTGTCACTACATATATGCAGTGGATAGTAAGTGTTAAAATGTTAAAATAACAGTTTTTTGTGATTGCAATAAATCATTTCAAAACTTTTCCCACCTTTAATGTGACCTCTAACCTGCACAATTAAATTTAGTTTACGCCCGGGACGTTCCAGAACTGATTGGTATTTCTTTATAATTTTTTAGGGTCTTATAATATAAAGTGGTTGAAATGACAGCATGATACTGCCGCCGCCATGCTTTACCATAGGTATGGTGTTCTTTTAGTGTTGCTTTTGTGCAACACCAAAACATATCTTTTGGCACAAGTTTCCCACATGCTTCCGGGAAACTTAATTGTTTTTTTCGGGGAGGTTTGTTTTTGCAAATTGTAGCTGTGCTTGATTTGTTTTTTTTTTTCTTTTTTGTTTTTCTTTAGTCCGTCTTGCAATCCTACCTTAAACTCCAAACATATGGAGAATATGGGAGTTTGTCATTCCAAGGAGTACACAACCAGCACACAACCAGTGCTGTAGACGTCTTGGCAGCCTCCCTGACTAGTTTTCATCTTGTCTTTTCATCAGTTTTGCGGGGACATTCAATTCTTTGCAATGTCACTGTTGTCCCAAAATCTTTGGAAAGAAAGCTGAAGATGAAGAGGAATTTAACCTTTCAACACGACAGTGACTGCAAGCATATGTCCAAATCAACAAAAGAGTGGTACAAGAGATGCCCTTGCAATGCTTTTGCAATGACAAGCGGCCAAATACTGCCATGCAGACTACTACTGAATGCTGTGATTAAATCAAAAGGTGCATTAGTTTTGATGCGTGTGCACAGTTGTGCAACCAGCTTACATTTTTATTTTTGTGTTTTTACTCAGATTTGTTCTTTGTAGTTGAATTGTGCAGGTTATAGGTCACATTAAAGGTGGGCAAAGCTTTGAAATGATTCACTGTGGTCTGATTATTTAACATCACAAAAACCTGGCCCTTTAATTGTACAGTGGATATAAAATTAAAGCCCTTGTCTCTATGCCATACCCACCATTCTCATCTCTTGCAATGCTGCCCTTCTCTCCTTCCCAGCCGTGGGATTTAATTTCTTTCTCAGTGGTCTCATGATCCTTTCTAGCTGTCACTTAATTCTAAAAGAGGGTTCTGTGTCATCACAGCCACACAGGCAAGTGTACACACACTCATGTCAGAGCATTGCAACCTTTAGACCTAGTCTGTTGTGGATACATGCCTCTCATGAGCAGTGGGCAGCATTGCCCCAGCATGCAACCTTGGCAGGTTTTCGGTTAGAATATTGTCTTTCTTATTGGCTCGCTGCTTCAGTGACCCCTGTTAGTTTCAGGTTTCATCTGAGATACTGTTTGGTGCATCTGCACATCTGGTTAGTGCTGAATTTCAAAGAATCACACAGAGGAAGATTTGATTTTGCAGTATTTGTGTATATGTCACAGATTATTATAGAAAAGCACTATATAAGGACCCGTCCATTTATACAGATGGACAGAGTGACTGGGTACCTCACTGTAGTCCCTCCAGTTCTTTTTTCCTTACATTTTTAACCTGTGGGTACCCAGAAAAGAGACTCTTTCTTTAATAAGGAACATTATTAAAATACTCCTCAGACGGCACTGGACTGCACTTTTATTAAGAGAAATCAGGTGTGTTATGAGACCAGGGAGATTGCCCCTTACTTGTAGTGTGAGCACTGACAAAATTTCATTTCCCTGAAAAGGCAGTGTTATGTGTTATTATTGTTTTTATGAGCGATCAATAATCTGTGTGTTGTTTATTGTTTTTTCTATGTGCATCTGTTTTGGCATTAATATGCTGCACTTGCCACCATGACCGTGATGCACCCGACAAAAAGAAAAACAAAGCCATCACTTAATACATGAAATCAAAGGTCGGGTCACATTCCTGTCATTTACGTGGAAATTTGGCTAAATCTATAACATACTCCTTTATGCAATTTCCTACTCTTTAACCCTGGTTGTACTTATTAAAAAACCATCCTCATGACCAGTAAAGCAGGTTGTTTATATTGTGCATGTGTCAGAGAGGCACAGTTTCACGGTTAATAGCATCAGAGTGGCGTGGAGTGATGTACGGTTATGGCCAATTAGATTGGCTTCTGGCAGATTTATGACCAAATCAGCCATTTGTCTTCTCCCATCTCTGCCTCAGCTGGCCTGACTCCTGTTATTCTGCAAATCCCCGGCACCATCCTATTGCATCTGCTGTAGCTTTTGGTTCATTTACACCCCCACTCACTCTGCCTCAGTATAGACAGGAGGTAGATATTTGACAGAGAGATAAGACAATAATATGAGTGTATGTCTTCTGCGTCACAAAATTGAAACCGACATGCCTGCTTAGCAGCGCTCGCTACAGACACACGCAGCAGAACGAAAGGATCTTAAAGGCATGACTCACTGGTGTGTGCCATGGGCCTGAACCTTTCTTATCTTCATGCATTCCATAACTACACACATTTCATCTTCTACTGGCTTAAACTCAGTGATGCTGTTTCCTGTGTGGCTTTGTCTATATGTGGGTTTTTGCTCCATTTCACAAGTATGGATTTTAATACTTTTCATTCTCTGTGTGTGTGTGTGTGTCTCTGTGTGTTTTAGATTCCCTGTCAATATGTTAGGTTGTACCTCAGATGATAGGTGACTATGCATGTAGAATATGCTAGTTCATTTCTTTCTTATGTTTTAACCCTCATGTACCTGTGTGTGCAGTGTTGTACTGTACTGGTTAAATTGTGTGACAGTATGGCTGGTATTTGTTTTTACCTTCTGAGTCTGCTGGTGTGCACTACTGTGGAAGGAACTACTGGAAAGCTGGTTTTGAGTGGGCCGTTGTGGCAGTTTATAGTTCTGCCTTTGTCTTTTCTGCAGATAGATTTCATCAGTCATGCAAGATACAGACGCACAACTTTCCAGGGATCGTAGTTGAGGTCAAATCAGAAGACACATGTGGTCTGAGTAGAAAGGGCCATGGTGCAAGGTTTCCCTTTCATCTTTTAAGATCCTGTCACTCAGATTTATGCATTTTTAATGTACTTGTAACTTCGCCCATATGAAGAGTTAAAACTATTTATTTTCCAGGTTGGCTGTTGCCTTAAAAATCATCACAAGATGCTTTTTAGTCATTTTCATAAATTCACTCTTCTCCACCCACTCCGCCCTGCATGCCTTTACCCCTCTTATGCACTGTCTGTTCCTTTGGAAGATTGAAACTCACTAGCTTCACTACCTCTTCTCCTTGCATGCTCACTTTTCCACATGTCTCCCTCTCATTCACATACATGTAATCTGTTTTACTTCTACTGATTTTCATTCCTCTTCTCTCCAGTGCGTACCTCCACCTCTCCAGACTGTCTTCCCCCTGCTCCCCGCTCTCACCACAGATCACATCATATGCCATGTAGACTCCTGCCCGACCTCATCTGTCAGTCCGTCCATCCACCATTGCAAACACATACTGTGCATCCATCAATCCATTTTTAATTCTGTAGGAAAAGCGAGGAGCTGTGCCAAGGACACTCAAGGTTGGATTGCTTCATCCATTATTTCATTTCTATTGTCTAATGGCATCCGTGTTACATGTGCCTATTGAAGAAGATTACCACAGTACTTCAAGAGTTGCCCTTTCTATCTGTTCTGCTTCCATGATAGCACAGTCAGTGATCTGTTGCCCTGTCTGTACTTAGCTTTAGATGGCTGGCAGCCAGCTCAAGGCAGTCTCTCAGCTAGTAGGCTTATCTCCTTTGGAACATCATTTATTCTATTGTAGTGTTGGCTTTATTAAATGCCCACATTATTACTGATGGATGGCAGACTGATGCAGACCGATAAGGAAAGAAAAAGAAGGCGTTCGTGTGTGTGTGTGTGTGGGGGGGGGGTTGTCTATGCACAAGAGAAAGTGTGTGGGTGTGCGTTAGAGAGAAGAGAAAAAATAAAATGATATGCAGTGGATTGGGGTCATGCTGCTCCAGAAAGTCAAATGAATTAGTGCGCACCTTCAGGAAATTGTGTTAGGGTGTGTGAGCACACACATGCACTATGTCTGTCTGACTCAGTGTCTTTCTGATTGGTCCACTGGGGCCATTAATGAACATGATCTGCTAATAGAGGTCAAGGTCGTGACTGTTGTTAGCGCCAGACTGAGCGTCATTCTGTCCTCTGATCAGATACAGCAAGCATGTGCCACTGCCGCGAGCTCCATTATCACCCTTTAGAGCCATGTTTGTCCATGTAAACCCGTGTTGAACATATCTGGCACATTGCCACGGACCTGGCTTATTGACCATGGCTGTTGTTTGATTACAATCAGATGCTGCTCGAGTGCTATTTCCTGTTAGTTAATTGAGGAGCAGACTGTTGTCTGCCAAGATTTCACAATTATAAAACCATGTAAATGACAGTATGGAGACTTCCATCTTTAATTCATTTAATGTAAAAGTATTGCATTCACTGTGTACTAATTACAACCATTTTTATAGTTTCCACCCTTTTCCGGATGCTCAAAAGTAAATAGACAAACTAACATAATTTTAAACAAAATGATTGTCTTTAATACTTTACATGCTGTTCATATTACACGCATTCATAGTAGGGTCTACAACACATTTTGAACTACAGATCAATTGAGAATGTATAAATAGCCTATTTGAAATGAGTGAATAGATGATTCGTCTTTAATTACTGTTTCAGAGAGCATGTATTTTTGCTTTTTGTTTTTGGAGAAATCATCTGCTTTCATGCAATGTAATGACACTTTTTACTTAAGATCTGAAAACACAACAGCCATAGTGATTTCAATCTATTTTATTGAAAGTGAAAATGGCAGTGCTTGGATAAAAATGATCAATACTGATTCTGTATTATTTAATATTTAGAGTTTATTGAAGACTATCCGGTGCATTCAAAGCATTGGTAGGAAATCCTGCGTGGGGGATGTGTTTCCCGCACTCACTGAAATGGAAGCCCAGGTCCCTTTATAATCTTATGAGCTACTTTTGCTAGCTATTTTAGGGAACAGCCCTCACTTGGCGCCTTTTCATTTAACGCTTTTCCCGAGCACTTTATACAACATACCTCCTTCACACAAGCACTGTTTTCAGTGCGTCTATCTAACATCCCATGAAGGCTGGAGCAGTCAGGAAGCGAACCAGCGACCTACTGACTAGTGAACTGCTCTTCAGTTGTGTCAGTTTGTTATTGTCCAATTACTTTTGTCCAATGTGTGCGTGAGTGTGTGTGTGTTTTGTTGGGCGGGGGGGGGGGCTATTAAAATGGCTGTAATTCCTAATACGAAAGACATAATAATAAACAATAAATAAAAATAATAATAAATAAAAAATGTAATACAAAAATAAAATAAAGTACAAAAACTATGACATTGCCCAACTCCGTCTGTCTATCGATTGGCTCTGGTTTGTTTTCCAGCGCAGAGTAGCGCGTTGACGCGTACTTCACAGCGCGTGCATCGCAGATTAGAAGCACCGCTGGCGCGTGCCGCTGCTGCTGGCTCACCTCTCGCGCTCACTCTCTCGCGCTTTTACCTTTCTAGCTCACCTCTACTCCGGCCACTTCTTAAAGCAACAAAAAAGGGCCAAGGAGCTGCGGTGAAAGAGCTGAAATAAAAAGATGGAGGAATGCCCGGAGTGCGGTTAGCTGCTGGAGGACCGACAAGAGAACCGCTGTCGCAGAGGACTAAGAGCAGGAGGAGGAGGAGAGAGGGGGAAGCAGACGCATCTCACATATGCGGTGACTTTGGGGATTTCTGGGCAGCGTGAGGAGAAAAAAAAACAGGGAGATACGCTACATTTTTTTCTGATGCAGTTAAAATCTCCCGCGTGCAAGAGGAATAATTACCATGTGTTTGGATTATCGGTGGACCAGCGCATTATGCTCTGCAGTTTCGGCAATTAGGGGGACATATGCTTCAAAATAGTTGCATCTTTTATTAAAAATAAACACTGTTGCCGGGCGTGATGAATTCTTCCGCTCCTCATTTTTAATCGGAAGCATCCGCTGGAGTGTTTGGCCACCCGGGGGAGCGGCGAGAAGGACGTTTTTTAGGGGGGTAACGGAGGACGGTTTTAAAGAGGTGATACCCTCCCCCTTCATAAATGTTTGCGTGCCGTTAGTGCTCTCGCTCTCGGTCGACCTCACCCCCTCCTCTCTCTCTCTTACCCCGAGTCTCACACGCAGGCAGACGCGTCTCATATGCATACACAGACACGGGCAGGACTGGACATTATCTCACCCGCACACTGACACAGCATGCGCGCATAATCACACATACACACAAGCCTTTCCTCTCAACCAGCCAGCCCTCTCACCTCCCCCCCCCCCTCCCTCACTATCTGATGACTCCCCGGTGTACAGGTGGACGTGGTACGGAGCCGACTGTAGCATCATCCTCATCCTCAACACCGCCACTGTTATCATCATCACCATCCTCCTCCTCCTCCTCTTCTTCTCAGCAGCACAACCAGCACCATGTCCTCGTCGTCGCGCAAGATCTCCTCCGAGTCGTTCAGCAGCTCGGTGGGCTCGGACTGTGGGCTCGAAAGCCCCGGGGGAGACGGAGGGGACGGCGGGTTGGAGCCGGCGGAGGAGACCCGAGGGTGCCCCTTCTCTTCCTTCCCCTCCTCCCACAGAGCGGTGCTCTGGAACGGCCGCAGCCCCGCCGAAAGGACCGTGTGCCCGGCAGGTGAGGAGCAAGCACCCGGCGGACCCCACAAGAGGGTCACCAGGAGGAGAAGGGTGAACCTCGACTCGCTGGGGGAGAGCCTGAGGCGGCTGACCTCACCCACGGTAGGATTTCAAACCAGTGTGAAAAAGCTTCACCGTGACCTCATCAATTGTCTTTAACATGTTTCTAAAGAAAGTTGCGGTGCTTTAAGTGCATTTTGCCTCCTGCAGTCAGAATATAGGTCACATCTGGGACTTAAAGTGTGTGTGAATTTGTGAAAACGATAGAGTATTCTTCTAAAAATCATTAGAAATGCCTTGTTTGTCATATAATTAGGTCCATTACTGACCAAATCAGGTCTCCTGAAGATGAAGCCTGTAATTTAAAAACCAGCAAGATCAAATATCCTGATGCATTTATTTCACTCCTCAGAGATGTCTCCAAAGTTCAGGAACAAAAACAACCCAACAACAACATTCAAGCCTCTCCACATTAGTGTGTTACTCCCAAAAACCCAGACAATGTCTTTTCTAACATCATGACAGGATGTGTGCTGTGCTGTCTACGAAAAAAAGCCTCTTTTCATCCTTCACCTCTGATAGCCTGAATCATCTGGCTGATTATATAATAAATATGTTGTTGTGAGTTAGAGAGAGACAGAGAGAGAGAGCGATGCCCATGGCTCGTCTGTGTGTATGCGAGGATGTGGGGAGTGTGGCGAATGAGCCTGCTGCTGTGTCTGCGTGTCTCAGTTGTGTGACAGGCTGTAATACAATAAAACCGCTATTAGAACTGAGTGCGATTGTGATGGATGGCGTGTTATTAGGGAATCTGCTATTGGACTGTCCCTCGCGATGGTACATCGGTTCGGGATTTGATTGCATCTGTTGTTCTGTAGTTACTCAACAATAGAAAATAAGTAAACAGATGGACAGACAGATGTCAAAGATGTGGACAAAACAAAAGTACCATTTGGGGAGAGGACATCAGCTTTTAAATAAATTATACCACAATCTCCAATACTTATGATATTAAGGTATTTGCATATTATCAATGTCACCATAATGTTGCTTTTTGCTGCCTTAAAACTGGTTTTAAGCACTCGCCTACTCCAAACTTCTGTCTGGACAGAGAAGATATTTCCCAGAGATATTTGTAAGCACCGGAAAAATGTGCATGCTACGAGTACACTGGGGAATAAAACAATTCGAGGAATAGGATGACTGTCGTGAATGTCTCCTTCTGCCTGATTTACTCAAGTATAAAGGAAGCTTATTTAGCCACAGTGTTTCAGTAAAAACATCTTTTAGTTTAGGCGCATACAAATAATTTAAAAATACTATTGTTACTGTAAATGTCGTCATAAAGGAGTTCAGTAGACATTGCCCAACTCTGAAAACTACAAAATCAGCCCAAGAGTAATCCTTTTGCTGTGTTGTGAGTGAAATATGTACCTATCCTGAGTATTTGGTCATTGGTTTGTGACTTTGCAGTTTCATGCTGAAAATCTAGTAGTTTGTGATGGTTTGGCCATGGTTTAACATGAGTGGGAAGTAAATCAGACACAAGCTGAAGACTTTGAGCCACAAAGTGTGCTGCTGAGACTTGAGACAGGTCGGAGACAGTCCAGGGTCTACTTTGCCTCTCACCCTATGACAGCTGGGATCGGCTCCAGTGCTCCCATGACTGTGACTTGAATAAACCAAAGAAGATGGAGTGATAAATGGAGTGCCATATTGACTCCATAGACTGTGTGTAAAATATGGAATTAACTTCCAGGTCCTGATATGCTCTAATGCAAAATTGTCTTAAACTTGTGGTGTTTTTTCTGCTAATAACCAGCAAACCGTGACTTGTCTGTTTTGCAAAAACAAACGTGTCCAAGACTAAAGACGACTCTTCCTGTCGTAATTTAGCACCTCAGTAAACACCTCCTTAACGAGTTTATAGCTTTACCTACTTAAGTCTTACTGAATACAGCGTGATGTTCATTCTACATTACTTATGTTTACAGCCCTTTTAAAAACACACAATTACAAAGTGCAACAGTGTTTGGATAAAACCACACATTAAAAATAAGTTTTCACTTCCCAGCATACAGTCAAACATAAGGTCATACTTCCAGTCCCACATGCATACTTCCATGTGCGTATTAGACTCAAACCAAAGCCAAAAATATAAAAATTAAGGAAAAGACAGTTTATAAAAATGAATTTTCAGCAGTTTTCAGCATTCAGGGCTGAGGACGGCTGATCCTAAGTTTTAGGTGTTGCAACCTAAAAAGTGCGATCGCCTCTGGTTTTAAAATAGAGTGTGTAACAGTTAAGAGGTCCCGATCGAATGATCAGAGAAGCCGGGCTCAGTAGGTCTGCTATATAGGAGCAGGAGCATGGCCATGTAGGACTTTAATAGTTATTGATAAAATTGTAACACAGATTCTGAGCTTTAATGGAAACCAGTGAAGAGAAGCATAAAGAGAAGTGAAAAGCAGACCAGCTGAAGGCGGCTCTTAGATGTAAGAATCTGGACTGGATAAGCTTTTAGATGTGAGTCAAAATCAAAATTTGATATTGCTTACACCTGACCAGCTTAGAGTAGCAGTCAGGACTGAACCTGAAAACCTTTTTTTTTGCCCGAGATTGGACTGGAGGATATTTGAAGCCATCCGATTAGTAGCAGCGGTGAAGCATTCGTGAGGTAGAAGAGGCTGTTGAGGTTGTTGGGCTTAACAGTAAAATTCAGCATAGCAATGATAGGAGTATTCTGTATGTTTACCCAGGAGTAAACATACAGAATACAGCACTGGTGTGACTGTTTTTCGATTATTGTGTCTCCCAATCATGTTCATGGGAGTTGTGATGGTGATGAGGTCAACTCAAATCATCAAAATGTAAGTCCACAAATGTCAGTGGCGTTGTCCATTGTTTATATGCAGCCTATGCTTGATTCCCTTTGGTACCGGCACTAGGTTCAGTGTTTTTAGTTAAAAAAAAACCTTAAACTTCACAGTCCTTGTTCCTTTTATCCCTGAGTAGATTTTAGGGATTAAAGACATGGATGTAATGGGGAATTTTTTTTCTTGACAGTCAAGATGGCCTGAAATGGTGAAAATGAAGGCAGCAGCACTCTATAGTCTTGTCTTGTTTGTGGTCTGTTGGGTGACTAATGAAGAATAAAGCTTTGTCAGATGTTACTGCTGGGATGCTTCGTCATCCCAGCAGTAACATCTTGTTCCACTTGGACAGAGATAAGTATAATAGCTGAATAGATGACCATTAGGTATACAATACATAACAGTCTTTGCTTCTAATCTGCTCTCATATGGTTACAAGATCTGTGTGTACTCCACGGAACAAGAGCACTCCTGTGTTTTCATCAGGCTACGGTAGGTTGTGGGAATAGGTTTCTCCAAATTGCAAACACTCAGCTCTCGTGCTCCCATTCCTGCGAGAAATAGATGTTGTGGTGAAATCGATGCAGAAGAGCAGCGATTGTCTGCTTTTCTTTTCTTTTTCAATGGCCAGGCATAACCTCGCAAAATAACAATATTCAATAGCATAGCTGAAAAAACCCATAGTTGGTGTATATTGGAGAGGACCAGTGAGAGCCAGCTTCAACTCTCAGCTGCAGCTCTTACTGGCCCTGATCTTTAATAGATCTATGAAAAAATAGGGAAGAGGGAACACTTAAAGACTGATTAGTATAACACTCAATGACGGTAATATCCAGCATTTGCTGTACATGTGGGTGACTCTGTGGAACTGTGTGTGTGTGTGTGTTTACATGCATGTATGTGGTTTGTTTTTGCAATTACATGCAACAGTTTGGCATGCATAAGGGTCATTATGATGTGCTTTGATCACAGAAAAAGGGAAAATGTCCAAGGTCTGATGGGTATTTGTGTGTTAGAGCAGCTCTGCCAAAAAGCCATGGAGTAAACGTCTCCTTACCACGTTTCTTTACTATGGAAATGTAGGGAGGGATAGAAACAGCAATGGGGAGGGATTAAAATGGAGTCGTAAGTAGCAACATACGTATGCAAATTAACTCACTGACTGATCAAACAACACGTTGTTTATTATCTTTTTTGTTCTCCCTCTCACACAAACTCTGCTCACGCACACAATGGGTGCGTGCAGAAGCAGTGTCGACGACTGATTGCACTGGACCGTGACTGACGGAACAGAGCATGCTCTCTGTGGTTGTCTTCACACTGACCTAGAAGAAATAACACACACAGATACATCCGTGCTCACCCACAATTACATGTGGTCAAATGCTCTCCTTGTTTCTTGTGCTCTTAGTTTCGTGTACACACATGAAGGGTGGCCATTAGCTTTGTGGCCTGTAATGCTGATCAGCCCTGAGTGTTGGTCACAGATATGAAAAAAGTGAAACTCTAGGGTATGTCCTAGAGTGTAAATCCTTAAAAAGTAGATCAGTGTTGCTGGAAGCTACACTGCTTACAAATATCGATCACCTGTTGTATGTGTTACATAATTAATTAATTATATGATTACCTTCCTGCTGCTGTCTGTCATCTTCTCCCCTGTGGATTTCTTCATGATGAGTTTGTCACCTTCTGGTGACTTTACCCACGTTTATATTGTATAAGGAGTCATGAAGTACTGGCTCTGCTAATTCAAATTGGTGGAGGAATCTTCATATTTTAATAAATAAACGTACTGGCCACTTTATTAGGCACACTGCTTTAAGCTGTTAAGCCTCCAGCAGTTTTCTGATCTCCACGATCTCCTCCCTTTTGCTCCCATCTTTGGGTGCATGGGTGCTTAAGAGGTTAACTGCTCATTTGTGCAGATATCTAAGCCAGTCGAGTGGCGGAAAATCAGTGCATTTAGGCATGTAGACACGGTCAAGACGACCTGCTGAAGTTCAATCTGAGCATTAGAATAGGGATGAAAGGTGAAGGGTCAGAATTTGCTGCAAACAAAATAAAAGTATGAATCCATCTTGTCTTGTGGTGGTGGTGTAATTCTGGGTTTCTTGCCACAGTACCAGCTGAGCATCATGTCACAAAGCACTTAATCTCATACTGGTTTCTTGAACACCACAGTGACTTCAGTGTACTTAAATGAGCTCCACAGTCATCAGATCTCAATCCAACAGAGCACTTTTGAGATGTGGTGGAACCTCATGGATATGCAGCCTGCAATACCTGTGTGATGCTGTCATGTCAATATTAGCACAATCTCCTATTCCACACAGTCTATCACAATCCAAACAATCAATAATCACATCAGATGCAGCTGTTATTTAAATCAAATTGTTGTTTTTTTACTGTTAAATTACATTTTTTAGAAGATGAACATGTCCTCCTTAGTCTAGCAGCTAAGGCAGACAGGTTTAGCAGACGTGATGGCTGACAGCACCACCTACAAGCAGAGCATGGCTCACACACACACACACACACAGGCACACACACACAGACACACACACAAAGGTACCAAGTATACAAAAAAGCACAAGTCATGAACTCTGTGTTTGTTCAGATACATTTTTGTTTTTTACTGAAACTGGATCTGAGTAGCTGCAATTGTGACATATAACAGTATTTTAACAGCTAATGGGCCTGTGAGTAATCAAGGCTGAAGGTTGTTACTGACTTACTAAAGGCCTTACACTGGATGCGTTCCTTTGGATTGACTTTTATTCCTGCGTAGTTGTCCCCAAGTGACCAGAGTTTACCTCACCTCTGCAAGCTGAGATTTTGTTTCCCTTAAATATACAAGAAAAATCTCCACAAGCCGTTTCGGAGAAGAGTGTTGTGGTTAAATGCAGGCTGGAGGAGGCCTGCAGACGAGTTGACACACACACACACACAACTCCCAAATGTCAACCATGCATTGTGCAGACCTCCGTGTTGGGGAAATTGGCTGCTTTATTCGACTCATGTCCAGAGGCTGGTTTGAAATGTAAAAGTGTAGAAGAAAACAGGACAGTTCAAAATAAACAGATGCGCAACCTTATCTGAACAAACCTCTGCGCAAAGCGTAGTTCGACCTTCGTAGTGACAATTTTCAAACCTGTTTTGTTTTTGCTTTCTATCCATTTGTTCAGACACGTTTTTCTAAAGTGATTTACAATGAGTGCGTTCAACCTCTGTAGAGGAAGCAGCTAGATGTCATCAAATATTCACTCTACTGCCGTGTCTGACACACTGGCTGCATTACGCTTACGCTTGTCGTGCTTTATAGTCACATTAACTGCTGAACTGTTCTCCGAGAGAGCCTTAAAATCCAGATAAAATGCAACGATTGGTTCAGAACTGTTTCATTTTGTACCTGGTTTACTACTCATCACTCATTTATTATCTCACGCTGAGTTAATCGCGTAGGGTCTCATCGGGGTGTACGGCTTTCTATTTTTTTTAGAGGTGTTGGCTGCTTTCCATCGATGTTGAAGCACCAGTAGCCGCTGCTTCATGGCCATCATGACCACACCAGTTCACTCTGATGGAAATTTGGAGGAGGAAAATGCAATCAAAGAAGAAAAGGAGGAGCAGGTCCAATGTGCCTGTATATGTGTGTCTTTGTGGGTTATAGGGAGTCAGTCACACACAGAGACAGAAAAGGGAGATTCATGTGGAGGAGGAGGATTAAATCTCAAAGGGAGAGAAAGCAAAGCAGAGGAAAAGAGGAATGAGGCAGATACAGAGTCATCTTCATAAACAACTTTTACATTTCTTTTAATTCATTTTATGTAGTATGCAATTTAACACGTTCATTATCGCCCGTTCAGTATCGTTCTGTCGCTCCCAGCTGAGGGTTTAAATAACCCACAGCAACAAGTTGGGCATCTTGATTTGGTAACTCGATGCTTACCAAATCCTACCATCTCAGCACCTTTGTGTAACTGAATGAGATTAATGTGTGTACAGTAAACATGCCAGGGATGCAACAATGTAGACTAATGATCATGAGTGTGTACAGTAGGTTTGCACGTATAGGGCTGAAACCAGTGTGTGCCTGTGTGTTTGGCCAGGTTTACAGTAAGTATTATTATAATGCGATGTGGCCAGTGAATAGCTTCATGAAAGCTGTCATGAGAAACACTCGTTCTGTTCTGTACGTACATTTAATTCAGTTCAACTTTATTTATATAGCGCCAAATCAAAAGAGCCGTTGGCCCAAGGTGCTTTATGTTGTGAGGTAAAGCCCAACCATTTGAGCAAGAACTTGGCAACAGTGGGAAGGAAAAACTCCCTTTTAACAGGAAGACCCTCCAGCAGAATCTGGCTCAGGGAGGGGCAGCTGTCTGCCGTGACCAGTTGGGGATGATGAGAGGAAGACAGGACAAAAAACACACATACATACACAACTATGCTGTATATAAAAGCTTTGTATGACTACACAGTGAAAGTATGTTGTTTTTCTTCACTATTGGTATTTGAAAAGTACAGCCCATTGGGTGTATTTCCATCTGTGAGTTCTGCTGATGTGCGGTCGACTGGTGCTAAAAAGTGACAAAACGTGTTTGTGTCAGCAGGTGTTTTTTAAGCAGCTAACATGCAGGTTAGCTACAATATGATGTCTAACCCTCATTTGACCTGATGATAAAAGAACTGCGTTCACCTTTAAAAACGCCTGATGACGCACACACAGCCTGGTTCCCTGACTACCTCTCATCATTTCTCATGTTTTTTGTGCTGCATGTTCACAACTCACTAGTCTTTATGTTTGTCATTCCCTCTCTGTCTGCAAGACACACACACACACACACACACACACACACACACACACACACACACACACACACACACACACACACACACACTGTCCGGAGTGGGTGGAGGCCTCAGAATGACCTCTCCAGCTGGCACGCTGTGTTCTAGTATTGTCACTACAGCCTTGTATTTCAGCTGTACCACAGATAATCACATTGGACCCGCCCTCTCAAGCTTAGGCTGTCAGTAACGCAAAACACGGCAGCTGTACACACATGCACACGGACAGTTAATCTGATTGTGTGTTATGGTCATTTTGACATTTTTATTTAACAATGTTGTTTTGGGGGTTTTTTTGCTGAAATTTGGATGATAACAATATAAAAGGGAATAGAAAAAATCTGTTTGGATGGAGGCTAGTTATTTCCCCCCCCCCCCAAGGCTAGACAGTCACTAGTAGGAAATCAAATTCATAACAGAAAAAGCAGTTTTACTCATGTACTCCCCCCCCCCCCGTCACATCAGATGTTTTAACTTGTCATATGAAGAGGACAGATGTTCCTAATATCACTATCAATTTTAATTATTCCTATTTCAGGATCCCGGTAGGCCATGACCATTGGACAGTGAACTGCACAACCATAAACCTGAGGCAGCTTAAACAGCTTCAGCCATCATTAATGTTATTCACACCTGTGCTGTACTGTGACATGGCATAAGGTCTTGAGTGGAAACAAAGCCTGTTATATATTAATCTATCTTGGCTACAGTTACACATCAAGGCTGACTTGATCAGAAGTAATCTGATTGGATTTTTTATATCAGACTGGATCACGTTTTGAAAATGCATTGTACAAAAGAAGAAGAAGGAGAAGAAGGACTGAAATTATTGTTGAGCCGTCCAGGATGTACCCTTCCCCTGGTGTCAGCTGGAATAGATACCGACCCTGCCTAACCCCGGCTGGATAAGCCGATAAGAGGATGGATGGATAGAATCAGTGAAATGTGATTTCATTAGGTCTTTGTTTTCAGTACATGTTGTCGAAAACTTGTTAAAAATGCTGCGGCCAGATTGTTAACACATTCTAGCAAGCAAGCTCATAACACTCCTATTCGTTTTAAAGTTCTTGTGCTAATGTACAGGTCAGGCTCCAGATCATATATCTCAGCTTCTTACAAAATACGCTGCTGCTCGCTGTCTTCATTCACAGAATCTGTAATTTGTTGTTCCTCGTGCACGACTAAAGGCCAGGGGGACAGAGCCTTTCAGTCTGTGGCACCAAGGCTGTGAAACAGTTTACCACTACAACCCTGTTCAGCTGACTCTGTGGATTCTTTTAAAAAGCAGTTAATTTTTTTTAAACAGGCTCTCTACTGAGAATTTTATTGAAATATTATTATTATTTATTTATTTTTAAACTACCTGGTTATTTTATCATCTTGCCATCTTATTGTGCCTTTTAATAAGCAAAATTATTGTGATCCTATCAGAGCAATGGATTTCAAAAACAAAATGCAATTGGATTTTACAGTTGGTCAAACGTTTGTATCAATGTCCGTGTGTCCCTGAAAAACCACACGGCCACAGACTAAAGACATGCTGGTGATTCTAAATAAAGCATAGACTGTCATCCTCTGACAGCTGGCACAGCTGGAGAATTGGTTAAGAAAATGAAAAATCTTAAAATGGGTCCATATCTGCACGCATGTTTTCAAGCTGAGGTGTAATACCAAGGGAAAGATCAGCAATGAATCGTGAACAAATTTTTATTGGTTAAAATTTGGGGGTTGGTAAATTAGAGCGTGAAGTTAAAGGGCCATGCCATTTATCATAAAAACTAATTCAGATGAGGAGAAACAAAAAGAAATGCTTTTCTAATATTTTTCACTTCTCCTTGCAGACGCAGACTGTTCAGGAAGCTCTACAGCGGACTCTACAGTTCTACAGACAACAGGAGATCAGGTAAGGCTGGCTTGCAGTCAGTCTCTCTTTCTCTCTTTTATCGGCCTCCGGTGCGTGGAAACTTCTTCTGTCACTTGCTGTCTTTCTGCTGTCTTGTCTCGGTATCCCCGCCGCTCATTCTCTCTCTTTTTTCTTGTTTTTCTCACTTGGCTCACTGTCACACATGTTCATACGCACACCTGTTCAGAACCTGTGAACCTTCCTCGTGTCTCTGCTATCTCCCATTCTCCCCGCTGTCTTCTCTTCCTCTGTTTCTGCCACACTCATACAAGCAAGACAGACAAACACACGCACACATACATATATAGACACACACTCCTTCACCTCTTGTCTCGGGCTCTCTCGGCGTCCTGCCCTGTCAAAACTGTAAGACACAGTGGAGAGGCTTCAGTCGGGCGTAACACACGTAAGCATTGTTCACGAAGCATACGCTGCATACTGATACAGACCCTGGACTGTGACCTGGATTTCTACTGTTATTTTCTTTTACTTTCCTGACCACTCTGCTTTTCACACTTTGGCCTCAGTTGTTGTCGCTCGGTATTTTCTTGCTTCACTGAATGTACTTGATTAAGTAATTACCAGAATTCCCACAAGTAATATTCATCTTGCCTCTAATTTTAGAGCATCACAGTGCATGTAATTGTGGCATAAAGATTAGGGAATAAGCTTGTGAGCAAAAGGCCTCTGAACTATCTGACAAGGAGACAAATAAGAACATTCCTTATTTGCATTGTTGAGGTGACCTTCAGCATTTTTCCATGCCTCTCTGTTGTCCATCTGCTTCTGCTGGCTCTGCTAAGTGATCAACAAATATGAACCTGTGCAGGGTATGCATCAGGTCACAGAAAACGCTAAAAAACATATGTCCTCAATTATCATTGAAAGTCCCGAGCCAAGTTTGTTGGAGAAGGATTATGCTGTGGGGTTGTTTTTCAGGAGTTAAGCTCGGCCCCTTAGTTCCAGTGAAAAGAACTCTTAATGCTTCAGAATACCAAAATATTTCAGACAATTTCATGCTCCCAACTTTGTAGGAACAGTTCAGGGATGACCCCTTCCTTTTCCAACATGACTGCACACCAGTGCACAAAACAAGGTCCATTAAGACATGGATGAGTGAGTTTGGTGTGGAAGAACTTGACTGGCCTGCACAGAGTCCTGACCTCAACCCGACACAACATGTTTGGGATGAATTAGAGTGGAGACTGCGAGCCAGACCTTCTTGTCCAATATTAGTGTGTGACCTCACAAATGTGCTTCTGGAAGAGTGGTCAAAGGTTCCTATAAACACACTCCTAAACCTTCTGGAAAGAATTCCCAGAGGAGTTGAAGCTGCAAAGGGTGGGCCAGCATCATATGTCACTCAAGTTAATATGCGTGTGAAGGCAGATGAGCAAATACCTTTGGCAAAATAGTGCAAATGTAATTTCTCATCACAGAGACCATTCATGATGAACCATAACTTATGTGTTTGGTTTGTTTCCTTTACAGGTGTCAGGAAGTTGGAGGGGAGAGGCGAGAGGAGAAATGCCCATTTCTAGAGAATTCTGGTTCAGAGGAGGATGTGCTACAAATCCTCCAATACATGGCCACCATACTGGGTAAGTATGTGAGATAAAGGTAGATGGGAGTGTGTTTGCCACAGATCCTGCTTTTGTGTTTTTTTCCCTCCCCATTTGCATGTCCTTCAATATTAACATAGTTATTTGTGCATGTACATACACAGAACCATCCCCCAGAGGCTTGACTTGGAAAATACATTGTAGACACTTCTAACCCTTTTAAAGGAGATGCGGTATCATGGGTAGTGTGCATGCAGTCGCAAATATACAACTATTTACAAGGATAAGCAAACACACACCACCACACACTGTATGACTCACTATGGGGGCTTCTACTGTCTCCAGTGCCCAGCATGAAACACACACACACACACACACACACACACACACACACACACACACACACGCACACTGTCCTGGTGAGTCACTCAGTACAGCTTCTTCTTCCCTCTGTTACATCTAAGATCTCTTCCTGCCTCCATCTACAGTCTCGTACGTCCTTTGAGTCTTTTTTTCAGTTTTTTTTAATGTTCTGATTTTCTGCAGTGTTGAGGTAAGCCGGTGTTACAGTATGGTGTTTGTGTCTGTTTTGGGACACAAACAGTGACACCTCGCTCAACGTGGATGACGCTGTGCATAGGTCGAATGCTTATCGGCTAAAAAAATGAGCCTTAACAGGAAAGAAAGTGACAGTGGAAAAAAGTAGCATAAAAAGCAAAGACTTTGTTCATAGTGGACACATTTCGATGTTTTTTGCACTCAGTTTAGCTTAAAGACTGCTTATTGCAGACACTGCCCCCTGGTGACAGTATATAGCTATGATGTGTAGACAATGGCTTTTAAAGCTACCCGTAGGCTCTGCATGGGTCCAATTCAAAACAGCGTTTTAGCCATTACCACCACTATGTTCATTACGTTGACTCTAGCGATAGCAGTACAAAATAAAACCATCCATCCTCTTATCCTTGTGAGGGTCACGGGGGGAGCCTATCCTACCCTTAGAATTACCAGTTAACCTAACCTCACTAACTGCATGCCTTTGGACTGTGGGAATCTAGAGTACCCAGAGAGAACCCACACAAACGTGGGGAGGACCTGCAAACTCCACACAGGTGGTGGAATCAAACTCAGGACCTTCTTGGTGTTAGACAACAGTGCTAACCACCGTATCCTTTAATTTCTGTAATGAGCAGAAACACATTTGTGCATTCTTTTTATGCCACTTTCTGATAAAAGCATCCAGCTCATTAATACTCTTTGGTTTCTGTGCTGCCAACCCACCAACGATTTTCAGTGAGAATAAAAGCTGAAGTCAGAGACATCCACTCAGGGATATTTGAGGAATGATTTCTAAACTAAGCTTTGGGCTGATTCAACTCTTCAGTTTACACTTGGAGGGAAATGGATTCTGTAATCGAATCAAGCCAAGTTTTATGTACCTCTTGGTCAAAACTGTACTCGGCTGTGGTCTCCAGCTGTGACATCCATATAGTCTATACTCAGACTTTTGTCCTCACCATGCCTCTCCTTTCCCAGCTAAACTGGCAGTAATTTTATAATGCTCCTAATAGTAAAAGTGGATCCTGTCTTTTTATAGCCCAGTGGCTTTTTTGTAATACATTATTTTAGCTTCAGAGAGTCCTCCTGTGTCTTTGCAGTGTTTGCTGCTCAGCTTGAAAAGGACAAGTGGGATTTTTATTAGGAATGCAATTATTTATTAGTCAAACATCGGTACTGGCTGATACTCAGACTTTTTCACTGCCATATTTTCCAATGGTAAGGACTGATGTTTAGCTGTGTCACACCAATTTTGTGCCGACTAAATGTTCAAAGATTGTGTGATGAAGAATTAAAAGACTTCAAAAGACCGTAAAGATTAGTTTGAGGATTTCTGTGTTCCCACAAAGATGAGACTAAATAACAAATACAATACAAAACACACCGAGAAAAACAGTAGCTATAGGCTATCAGCTGTCCCCCAAACTGTTGTTTTAAGCCTCAGAATTGTTACTTATCGAGCTGCACATCATTGGGCAGCAGGCTAAGAAGCTAAGGCGTTGTCCTATCATTAGCTTTCTCTTCCTCATAGATCACTAATGGCATTTCACTAAGGTGCCCCATTTGTTTTAAAGGAAACATTTAGAAAACCCCATTTAGGCCTCTTTTATCTGTGATTTTATTCTTTTGGTCATCATCCTGAGCACATGACTGTTGGAAGAAGAGTACAAATCAACTGATAAATAACTGATACCTGTATCATGGTTCAACTTATAAATAAGAATAATACATTTTATTTATAGGCGCTTTTCAAGAACAGCCAAGGACATTGTACAATGAGCGAACAAAAAACAAGTAAAGGAGAACTAATTAGTGTTTAGATTGTGCAGTTATATCACATAAAGTGAAACACTGAGGCCTACAGAGGATTTGGCTTTTGCTTGGACAACTGGAATATACTCTCAGCCACAAGAGTACCAAAATTTCTTCTGTGACGTCAGAAGACTATATTAATCTCTAATCTGGATTCACTGACTGTGCTGTTCGCAGTTTTGTTTTTCTGTGAGCCTGTTTATTCGGACCTTTTGATGTCTTTAATTATACTTCACAAATTCTGTGGATTTTCTTCCATATTTTATTTCTTTTTACAGTTTTATCCTATTTTGAGGTTTCATTTACGTCAAATGTCACTTTGACTTTTTTCTAATCTTTTAATCCCATTTTTTTTCTGTCACTCAGCAAGCACCCGACATGTTTATTTTATTTTATCTGTATTAATTATTTTAGCACAGCTTTGATGTTTGATTACTCAAAATACTGATTTTCTCTGCTCGATATCCCTGAAATGATTTTTTCTGCTGGATTTAAATCTCTGTCTAAACATACCATGGAGCAAAGATAATGCTGGGTTTTATATAAATTGCCGCTGTAACAGAAAATCATCTCGTGTAGGCATCAAAACATTAAAGTGCATATTTCTTCTTCAAAAACAGGGGAGTATCTTCTCCAATATGTTGCTAAGACTTCTCTGTCAGTACAGCCATTTGATTGTGTACATGTAGACAGTTTAGCTGTTTAGTTCACTGTCTACGATATCAAAACTATGTTTACATCCTCAGAAGAGTGAAATACAGCATGGCTGACACTGGTGTTTCTCATCCCCCTGTCCCAGGAGTACCGTTCTGTGAGCTGCGAGAGCATTTTGGAGAGGAGTTCTTTGGTCTCTGCTTTGAAGAAAATGAACGTGTACTTCGGGCTGTGGGTGGCAACCTCCAGGATTTCTTCAATGGCTTTGACGCCATTTTGGAACACATTCGCACCTCTACGGGGCGCCGTGCCTCATCTGAGAGCCCCTCCTTCCAGTGTAAGGATCCCCGCGAGGAGGACAAAGGGAGAAGAAAATTGGACAAAGTTGGAGATCAGGCAGAAAGAAATGGAGGAGGAAAAATATTGGTTCTTCATTGCTTCAACCCCGCCCCTGTTGTCGGGTTGGTCATGCCGGGGTTGATCAGAGCTGTTGCCAGGCGTATCTTTCATTCACAAGTCGAGGTGGAAGAGGTGCCCCCTCTAACTCCCTTGTTGCCCAATAAAGATGCAGAAAACACAGACTGTGACTCGACGACCCCGACCCCGACTGCGTCCCCCACTGCCTCACCCTCCTCGTCCCCATCCCCTCCCTCTCCTTTCCCGACCACTGCTCTGACAGTTTGCCTCTCCTTCCAAATCCAGGAGACCAGCCCTCCTTGCATCTCTTCCCTCCCCAACGCCGCCTCGGCGACCGCTAAACGACCCCCCCTCTCGATCTCCACCAACCCCAGCGATCTGCGCATTGGCCTGGCCACGTTTTGCCGTGCCTTTCCATTTCACCTTGTCCTGGGGCCTCACATGGAGCTACTGCAGCTTGGGGAAGGACTGAGGAAACAGACTCGTATAGAGACTTACCGGAGCCTCTCATTCAGGGACTGTTTTGAGATTGTCTCACCTAAGATGGATCCCTCATTCCAGGGCATCCTACTGAGGCTTGCATCCCCATTTACTATCCGTACCAGGCCTGACACCACACAAGCGGGCATCAAGGAGAAGGTAAAGATATCATATATGGAAGATTAACTACAGATTCCAAGTTTTTAAGTAATGAGGTCACTATTGTCATGTATTAATCAACACATCCTAAAAATCTAACCATGCCATGATTTAATTCCAGACGTAAGTGCTGTCTTTGTTGCCAAAGACACACAGAGATTGTTAACAAGCATGATGCACTTGTGCTGTTGGAACAGCTGAAATTCTGTATCACTGTTAAAACACTGGCTGAAAAATGGCACTGCCGTTAGAGTTTTGATCATTGAACTGTGGCTTAGTTTTGTGCAGACTGATCCATGTTTAGCCTGAATAGAAGAGCATGCACTCTTTGTCATGTCCCAGCGTAGGACTTTCTGCACCATGGAAAAATTTAAATCTTTGTTCTGTCTTGGTATCATGTGAAAGTTTCAGGTGTTTCCTCTAAATTAGTGCAAGAAGGCCACAGTTTTATTGTCTTTATAGTTGCAAATGTCCCCAGATACCGATTTGTTCATTGTGTCCTAAGTCAAGGCTGAGTTTGTATAGCTAAATTTGAACTTCTCGGTCTTGTCTTTCATTTCCCCCCCAAAAAATTAGTCGCGTGTCAGCAGTACTTTGTTTGTATTGAACTCTGTTCCACGTCATCACATCAACACCCACAGGCTTGTAATGATTTTGCTCAGGAGAGGTGTGGTTTGAATTGGTTCCAGTTTGCAAGAAAGAATTAATCAGTGGGATTTGTGTGCTATATCCAGCTCTCTATCGATTGGATGGTCTCCACAGGTTGCCAGCGATAGCACCAAACACCCTGACGCTAAACAGAATCGACAGAGAGGAGATTAATCAGTGCAGCCACGGTGCTGCGCAGTGTATGTGTGATTGTGTGTTTGTGTAGAGTGAGTGACATAGGTATGTCTTGAGCTTAAGCTGCAAAGAGGTACATTCATTTTATAGATTCATGTCTACCGTATCCGCACGTCATGAGATATTTACATCTTTGATCCACCTTGAAGCTGAAAGCTAGTTTCTCATCATTTTGGCTACAAATTTCTTCCCATCCACCTCGAAGCAAAGCCTTGAGCAGGAAGAAAAAACAGTGATTTAGGTAAATAAGTGATATTTGTTTGATTTTAAATCACTTGGAGGGTTGTTTTCACATTTCTGCATTTGTCCCGTTCCTCTGCTGTCCTTTTTAGCGGTTGCTTGTGTAACAGGTGGCTTATTCTGTGTTCAGATGAGAGATGAGATGATTTTAATGAGACAGTGCCAGGACTTATGCAGGCAGACTGTTTTGGCAATTCTAAGCACAGATGCTATTTTTACTCTTGTAGGCAAAGCAACACCATGAGCAAAAGGGTGGGTGAATATAGATGGTGTGGAAGATATGGAAAGAAATCTTTACCTATTGGCTGTGTAGCTGGTGCAATAGCTGGGGCAATGAAATGACTACATGTATCATATATAGTGGCAAGTTAAATGAATGGCAATGTGAAGCTATAGTTAGTGGCAGACAACGTGTTTAAAATCTCAGCATGTTATGCTCCTTGTCTAAGCACTGTTTGCTCTAGCCATTGCCCTGGCACGGCAGCTAACAGTTAAAATTCATTTTTAAACTAAACTGACGTAAATATTTCAATAAAATACCTGTATAAATAATTGAAAATCATAGAATTTGTTTTACTTTTATACAAGACGATAAGTGGGTGCATCAGGGAAGTCATACTCATTTTACATCATGGGCCACTTTGATCTTAAGTGGGCTGGACCAGTGAAACTAAATGATAGGCGTGTAAGTTCTGGTAGCTGGTAGCTCATTGCAGACTTATCTGCAATTAAAAAAGCTAAAGTTTTCGTTAATTCACTGAAAATGTCCTTTTTAAAAAAATGTCATTTGTTAGTTAATTTCTTTGTTGTAGTATGGATGCCAATGTGGGGGCTCTTTATCAGGAAAAACTGTAAATCCTATGAAAATACACTTAAAAGTCCAAAATCGATGCACTCATTCAGATTTGATAAAGCCGTCCAGTGGGGTGGATTGGAAACTTCACCGAGCTGATTCTGTCCCCCAGGCATTTAAACTCCTCCTTTAAAGTCATGGAGTGACAATTTTAAGAACTACTGCCCTTAAATATCATATTTCAATACTATATATTTTAAAAAATATGTTGATATTGAAATTAAAAATACAATTTCTTAAAATAAAGCACTTATTTGGGCATGGCTGTTGTCTGAAAAATGCAAGCTGCAATGTAGATGCTAAGATGCATATATAGAAGGTTCCGTTTAAGTCAGTCTTGCTTTGGCCAGTTTTAGTTCTTGATCCATTCACTTGCACAGCTACACAGGTTCATGTACACAATAACAATGAACCGCAAAGTCCACATTCCACATGCCCTCAGCAGTCGGATCCCCCCTCTTCACAGTCAGATCTCAAGCACCACTACAGCGTCTCCTCTCAAGCTTTCATCTTCTCTCTGTCAGTGTCTCTTAAAAATTCACTGTAATTCTCCCTCTCTCTCCTTCTCTGCTGCTTACTGAGGTTTGTCTCTTCCTTCACAAAGCTTTTCTGCTTCTTATCTCCAAGCCTTTTCATTTTCTTCCATTTCTTCGGGGAGTAAATTAATTTTAAAACTGTTTTTATCGATTAAAAAACTCAGCTATAATTGCTTAAAAATTGCCAGCTGCATCTGGTTGGCAAAGCACAAACATAAGTTACTGATTGGCGTTACGGGCAAACGATTGCGTGTGAAATCAGGTTTAAAATCATCCACAGTCCTCTGGTCGAAAAAGGTATTTTAGCACATCCATGTTTACTTCAGAGTCAGTGAGGCTTCCTGTGTGTGTCACCAGTGACCAAACCTGGCACTGCTGAAATTTAAGTTATATATCGTCTCCAAACTCCAAATATTTGCTAAAGACTTATGTGTTTCCAGAGCAGGCAAATGTAGTTTTTCCCTAATTTTTGCCCGGTGAATCTTGTGTCACCTGGGCAGACAGGCAGAAAAAAAGAGAGGATGGGCTGACATTTTCACCAGAAAGGGCAGACAGTGAAGGCGACAGGCCAAGGTAAAGAGGCTTCACTCCAGTGCCGTGCTATGTGTGTGCTTGTTTGGATGGCCTTCACTGAATTTTCAGTTTGACTTCTTTCCTCTCTTCGCCCAGGGATATGGGCTGTGCAAGAGACCTACTGAAAAGGTCAGCTTGGTCTTTGTGCGCTGTGGTCAACACACTGAGTGCAAACAGAGTGCACTCTTATATACTCACCTCTAACCGATGCATCATCGCCTTCGTCATGTTTCTCTCACACTGGAGTTTACGTCTGCCTCTTAGATTATTTGGATTTCTTGTTTCTAATTTGGAATAAATACATATTCATTTAATATGGTGCATTTTTCTATTCTTCATGCAGAAGATAGATTGTCTTGAAACATCTGTGTGAAAGGTCAGGCAGTGAAACACAGTGACAATGCCTCCAGTCTTAATAATGTGGTGAGACTCACTGTCATGTACAAGAAACCAGTTTAAGTGACACAATGCTTTATCCTGCTGGAAGCAACCGTCAGAAGATGGGTACACTGTGTTGATGAAGTGACGGACATGTTCAGCATTGATACTCAGGTAGGGTGTGGCATTTATATGATAGTCAATTGGTACTGAGGAACACAAAGTGTGCCAAGAAAATATCCCCTGATGTTATCATCCGAATGTTGCAGCAGAAATGGAGAGTCATCAAACCAGGCAATATTTTTCCAGCCTTCTGTTGTCTGCTTTTTGGTGAGTTGTGTGAACTGTAGCCTCAGTTTATTGTTCTTAGCTGACAGACGTGGTTCCCCGTGTGGTCTTCTGCTGCTATAGTTCATCTGCTTCAAGTTTCAATGTGTTGTGAGTTCACAGAACTGTTCTGCACACCTTGGTTGTAACGTGTGGTTGTTTGAGTTGCTGTTTCCTTCCTATCTGCTCAAAGCAGTCTGGCCATTTGCCTCTTACCTCTGACATCAACCAGAGAAATGAAGCTCACGTTTTCTCCTTTTTCTGGCCACTTTCTGTAAACTATAGTCATGGCTATATGAAAAAAAACCCCCCAATAAATCAGTGGCGTATGAATGATAGAACAGCTTCACTTTAACAGGCTGATGAAGGGATTCCTGTTAAATATCTCCTGCCTGAGAAAGGTTGGCAGGTTTGGTGGTATTTTTTGGGGTCAAGCTCTGAATACACGGGATTTTGATATTTTGTTACTCTTAAAAGTAACAGGATGAATAGCTCAGAATCTGTGAATCACAGCATCTGCCTCCACAGCAGTGATGCTTTTGCTACTAATATCAGAAAAGGTCCCAGACTCTTTGGGTCAAAGATTCAAAATTCTGGTTAGGATGAGTCAGTCGAAGTCTAAGTGAGCACTATGTGTGAAGTGTTCGATATTAGCTAAAGCCTATATTGTTCTTTTTGGGGCTTTTTTGTCTTCAGCTGATTTTTGGCAGTTATTAATAACACGGCGTGTTTTTGAGCAGTCACAAAGAAATCTTGCTAAATTATAAAGTGAACGGGAATTTGTGAAGGAACGGACAAAGCTGCAGTGTAATACTTGCGTAGCAAATGCTTCTGTACTGCATATGTATGGACTCTTCAGTGAGGTTTGTGTGTGTGTGGGCATTATTTGTGCACCTGTTTGTCAGAGTACAAAGAAAATCTTGACATTAGCGCCGCCTTTGATCTCTGAGAGATAAATCACCGCCGTTACCGTTTGTTCAGTGGAGAGTGCTTTGAAAATCAGTGTCCTCACTGTCTATGTTTACAATTGATACATTAATAAAATGCAGTGACAAGGAAGAAAGGAATGAACTGACAGACTGGGAGAAAACATCAGAAGAGATGGAAACGGTAAAAATAATTTTAGCCTGTGATTGTTGAGACAAAGAAAACTAAAATAGAAAGAGAAGGATTGATACAGATTTAGCGCTTCAGTGTTTTTGTAACATTTGGCACAGAGATTGACAATTGAGTCCCTGTGTGAAAAGGCCTTAAAATGAATACATCTACATATCCAAGTAATGGAGAGGCGCATTCATCAGATTCTTGGGACAGATCTGTTTTCCACCCTAATACTGTGTCAATCTGTCCTAAATACTATATTTTGGGCCCAGAGATTTGGTAGTAATCATAATGCAAAGCAGAGGTTTTAGAACTGCTTCACTAACCAAATCACCTTACATATAAGTTTAAAAAAAAATATCTTGAAAATAATTGTTTTTTTAAGTTCTTTTTGCCTTTATTAGATAGCGGACAGGGAAGCAGGGGAAGGAGCTACATCTCAGCCTTTTAAGACACCTGTTGAGCTAAACTGGCGCTCCATGTTAGTGTATCACATTTAATACATGAGTTTTGGTGACCTCTGCATCATCAGTGCGAAAAGCCTAAATAAAAATTGCACAAAACATTTTTAAGCAATAAATTGCACAAAAATGATGGATGTAGCGAACATGATACGTATATGTTAATATATACATTTTTTTCTTTAAATATGTCAGAAGGTTCACTAAGCGGTCCAGTTTCAAAAATCTAGAATATCCAGCGGTTATTTTAGGATTTCGTTATCTTCAGTTCGGTTCAGGACTGAAGATAACAGCCATGATGATGTAACTTTCAGGAGAAAGTAACAGAACGTCTCGTAGTTTTCCTGTTGTGGTGAACGAGGTATGCCTCGCTCTCTGAGAAAGATCTCTGATTTGCGGTACTAAACACGGAGTTTTCTCTAGGTGGTTTACAAAAAAAAATCACTGAAGGGCTGTGAAAAGTCACTAAATCTTGTTGGCACCAGTGAGGTGAAGTGTGAAAGTCACTCCTGTAAAAGAGTGGGCTGTCAGTTGCTCAATCTGAGAGCTTAAAAACCAAATAACAGCTCAGCTGGCATCTTAAAGCAAGGATGTCCTGGGTTCACGGTGTGTGCGTACGCGTGTGCGCTTGTCTTACTGTGAGGGTGTGATATAAGAGAACTGTCCAATATAGCCAGATCTTTGTAGCATTTTGTCTGTGTGTGTTTGTGAGTGAAAGAGGGGGTGAGGGAGGCTGACTCATTGACTCTTTGCTGCTCAGTGCCTGTTCATGCAAATGAGAGTCTGTTGACATGCCAGAGTCTGCTCACAAAAGACAATCCATTAACTGTCTGTTCCACCTCCTGCTATCCTTCTTCCACTCTCTCTTCCTCTCTCGTACCTCTCTTCCATTTTTCAAGTCGAGTGCGTCTCATTTTCCCCCATGCCTGTCTCTTTCTCTCTGGTCCCCCCCCCCCTTCACTTTCTGCCTCTGTTTACCTCTCTGTACCTTTCAGCTGTTTTATCCTTTACCCTCTCTCCCTTGCTGCCAATGGCCACAGACACCCAAATCTGTGCATTTCAATAGTCGTAATATGTCAAATATGAATACTACTGTTTGCTGCTGATCTTGTATTGTAAATATTACATATCCGGAAAACAAATATGCACTTATGGCTTTTAGTTGGAGTATGAAGAGGGGAAAGGCAGTTCTTGCTACCTTGTAATAAAGCTGTTAATGATACACAGGTTTGTTTTGCTTTAGTGTAAGTTAATAAGGAAACATCCTTCCGACCTTTTAAGGTTAGAAAAAGCATTGTGATGTCACTCAATAACTAGTAACTACACACGAACTACACACTATAATTAATAGATAAGATATGTGCAGTAGTATGGCAGTAAAGTGTTTTAATCCCTTATGGTGAACACACATTGACCTTGATCCCAGCTACAAACAAGAATCACTACAATATGCTGAAGTAGGGTTACAACACACTGACCTCACCTTACTTTCCGCTTTTATAACAAAATTTTAAAAAGGACATTTCAGTGCCTCCTGTAGCTTCTCCCTCACTAAAATCTGATCAGAGCTTTTTGCTGTTGTTTGTCTTCTTTCTGTCTTTATTCTGTATTTGCTGGTTTCTCAAAACGTTTTCTCCTCACTTGTTCTTTCAGCTATTTCTATAATGCTGCTATTTTTCACCATTCCCTTCCTTCTTTCTCTTCCACCCGTTTCTCCTAACCTTCCCCCTGTATTTCTGTCGCCTTCTTTTCCAGCCACTGTTCCTTTTCCCTAACCTCCGTACAGTTCGCTCACCTCCTCTTTCTCTGTGCTGCGATGACAGGGATGCAGGCAGAAGCAGAAAAGAGTGCTGAGCTAAACAGAGGCGCACAACTAGGGCAGCACAACTGCCTCCAGGGGTGTGTGTGTGTGTGTGTGTGTGAGTTTTCTCGTGGACTAACACAGAAAATGGGAGCGACGGAGCGACAGGGACGGACATTCAGAGCAAGGTGGCGAGGCAGCAGTACAATTATAGCTACTGTACAAAAAAAACCCCTGTTAGGTAAAAAAATTCAACCTTCTTTGTGAAACAGTATCGAAAAAACAGAAAAAAAGGAGACTAACAGTTGTGAATGTTTACAGCAGTCCTTTCAGAAGATTATGTTAGATTTGGAGGATGGTTTGAAATTATTGCTGGATGTTTGCAGGGCTGATATCTCAATGCCGTGACACGGTGCAGACATTACAGTGCACGTTAATCTGTCAGTTACCGGACTTCATGTAGTTAACATGGGGGCTTTTAATGTTGACTTATTATTAGACATTATTCAGGCTTCTGTCATGCTCCTATTAGTTTTTCATGAGAACTTGGAAGTGTACAAGTATACAAAACATGTATTTTTTATATAGATGTACAGTAATGTGCAAAAATCCTGGGCTAGAACCTATGTTTGTGCTGGCTCGTTGGTCTAGGGGTATGATTCTCGCTTTGGGTGCTAAAGGTCCCGGGTTCAAATCCCGGACGAGCCCTGAATGTTTCAAAAAATATTTTGTGTTTCCTATGTTCGCCCCCCCAAAAATATAAAGAAATGAGGTGTAGCTCAAAACTATTGCACGTTAATGTTTATACATATTTTTCCAAGAAAAACAGGACCTATCCATACATTTAGAAACACTAACGTATTTCAAAAAACAGTTGAATATAAACTTGATCTCCTGACTGACATACTGTCACTACATGTCTACAAGTTGTTTTGTATATTTACTCCAAAACGCTGTTTAAAGATCGCTTTCAATCTGTATTGTCATCTTTAAATAAAGTGACAAGTCACACATGGTCCCCTTTGTGTAAGCGTGAGGAGTTCAGCCCCGCCTCCTCTATAGAGAGCACAGGAGATGAGAGAAAAACAAGGAGGTCAAAATCTCCACTCACAGCAGGGTTTCGAGGGATGTCTGTGGTCGGCAGCTGTGCTCCGCGTTATCAGATGTAATTATCGGCCTTTATCGGAACAATAACAGTAATTGAATTTTCAATCTTATCGGCCTGTAATATACTGGGCACCAATATATCATACTTATCTAATTAATAGTACATATCCTGTTACAGTAGTGGTCTGATAAGATGTACACACTAAATGGAAACACTGAGGGACATTGTGATAACTGAGTTGCAATCAGTTTTTTTCTGTGTAACTTTTTTTAATAACAACTAGGAGCCTTCAAAGTGCTTAAAAGAAGGCAAACTTAGGACCCATTTATCATTATTGAAACAATGTTGCTATGCTTCCAATATCAGCAGTTAGCTGAACTAAAATAAGTTATAAGATCAATTTATAATTTGTGTTTTCATGCAAATCAGATTTCAAAGAGAAAAAAATATCAGGGTTACTTTTTGATCATGTGAAAGAGTCAGAAAAAAAGCATTTAAAGGCTGGGTAGAGACCGACAAGACGGAGAGTAGTATATTTGTACTGATTTCACAGTCTCCATGGAGATACTTGTTAGTATGTCAGACATGTAGGCCCTCCCACTTGGCCAGGCTCAACCTCAGGAAACAGCAGCTCACAATGACATTTGTTCAGGTTGGCATATGTTTTTTCTCTGCGTGCATTTGAGCGCGTGCATCGGCGTGTACGAGCGGTTATGCTCACATGACTGTTTCCCAGTGCGATGAACTCTGTCAACCAGTAGTTTTCATCTGAACTGAATCACAACAAGACTCGGATCCTATGGGTTGCAGCCTGCATATGTGCAAATATGTTTGCATGCATTTTTGTATGTATGACTGTCGGCATTTCTGAGAAACAGGCAGTCACGGGCCTCGTGAGTGTGTCCCTCTTGGATGTATGTGTGGGGAAATGCCGTGTTTGTGTGTAGATGTAGACTGTATGTATTATGCAGACCTAGGAGAGCCTTGTGCTATAAATAAAACAGGGCTGCAGTGTGCTCACTGGCGGAATAATCTATCTGACACTATGGAGAAAGAGGGAGAGCGAGAAGGAATGGAGCAGACAGAGACGAGTCCAGAGAGAGAGGAACGAAAGACGAGTGAAGAGAGAATGAAAAAGAGGAACTGAAGAAAAAGGAAGGAGCAGGGTTAAGGACTGAGCAGGAGAGAGAAAATTAAAAGGGGCTAATCCACAGGGCCTCTAGCACTTAGTTAGCACCGTGACACAACTCAGAGTCATGTTCAAAAGGGCGGTAATGCCTTTCTTCACCATCTCCTTGGGTAATCTGCCATCCATGCTCGCCTCAGTCTCTCCCTTCTACAGTATGTCTGCAAAGAGCAAAAGGCGGTTTGTTTTGTTTATGTTCCTCACACCTGTGGTAAGGACATTTAGCAGGTCCTGCACACATTTGTCATTGGGTGTAAGTGCTTGTGAGCAAAATGTCAGAAGCTATTAAAACCTCACTGAAATCTCTCTGATACTGTGCAGATATTGTTGGCAGTAGAGCTGCCGGTTATGGATTGGGTTGCTTTTTGTTTTTGTTACAGTTTATCCAAATTGACCACATCTTTTGACCTTTTTGACATATGCCAGTATTAGCCTTCTTTGGCTGAAGTACTTGTTGTCCTTGGATCTACTAACATTGTAACTGTGTCTAGATTGTCTTGCTAATAAACTTTATCCAGTTCTTCTAGACCCTTTCCCAAGAAGTCTGCGTGCATTTATACATTATAAAACCTTTGATCTTGCCTTTCAAAATCTTATTCAAAACGTTAGCTTAATCATAGTAATCTGCTGTTGCTGTAATTCTAATCTGTGTTGTAGTTACAGCATTGTGTATATGTACATTTGGGTGCAGACCGCAATTTTTTGACTCATTATGTTATTATTTGTATGATTGCATATAATTTTTTTATTGAAAACTAATATCGAGCACATCCAACAAACAGCCACCGAATAAACAGCTGTTGCCGCTCGTTGACCTTGAGCTATATCTAGAGGACTATAATGGGGCTTGATATTGGATAATAGCTCGATATTAAAAACATCAGTAGGTCTTTTATCAGTCATAATCCAAACGCGTCACTTTTGTTTCATTAATACATGTACTGTCATCATTATTTGTCTGCTACTAGTATTCATTGGATATGGTTACGATAACAAGAATCTGTCTTTTTAAATCTACATAGCTGATGTCAAAACCACAGTCTGCCTGCTTTCTCTAAGTAAAGAATGAATAGACTTTTGCCTCTTTAACTCTTCTCCCTGCCAGGTGATGGAGTTGAAGGGTCAGATGATCCATGTGCCCGAGTCGTGCTCCGTGATGTTTCTGGGCTCTCCCCGTGTGGATAAGTTGGAGGAGCTGATGGGCAGAGGTCTCCACCTGTCAGATATCCCCATCCATGATGCCACACGGGATGTTATCCTGGTTGGGGAGCAGGCCAAGGCTCAGGATGGCCTGAAGAAGAGAATGGACAAACTCAAGGTAAATCGGTTGACAGTGTAGGCTCTGGCAAGGTAATTTATCACTAACTAGCAACATATATCAAGTATAAGAAAGTGTATGGTCTTAAGCTATAGTCAATCCACTCATGTGCTGTTTGTTACGTTGCAATCTTTTCTTGTGATGCCAAGTATGAACTCAGTGTTGAGAGTTACGGCTCACTGCTTATCGAAATCTTAACACAGTGAGTATCTACAGCAAGCTACTGTTCTCTCTTTCTCCTCTACTACCTACTGACTGCCTCACTTTATGTGAGGCTCACCTTTTTCTTTGCTGCTGTTCCATTGTCAGAGAACAACGTGTGGTCACGACGCCTAAACTGGTGAAACTACACAAAAATATTCAGTATCTTTAGTATGTTTTTTTGAGCTTTTCCACAATGTGAACAACTGAAGTGAACAAATTAAATCCAGTGCCTCAGCTGTACCGGCTACTTAAAGCTCCATATTGACTGTATTAATGCATACTGCCTGGAAAGAATGTGGCTCCTGGGACTTCCTCTCATAATTTGCTTTCAAAGTACCCTTGAGCAAGTCACTGAGTCTTGACCCAATCCTGTGCGTCTGTTCATTGCATCACTCTCACTGCAACTACACCCCCAGGCTAGTGTTATAAATAGCTATGTCTGAGTCAACTTGCCTGCTTGAACAATGGTATAGCACTAAGAACCTTACCCAGAGACGCAAATAAACATATACAGACACACACAATCCAGAAAAAACAATCACACGAAATACATTCGCATCCACCAGCATTTTTTTTTAATTTGGTGCAGTACTCCCACATCTCAGCAGCTCTGTCATCAGTTCCCTCTTCAAAGCAAAGCGCACAACCTCTCTCTCTTGTCTTCCAGGCCACATTAGAGCGGACTCATCAGGCACTGGAAGAGGAAAAGAGGAGAACCGTGGACCTGCTTTATTCCATATTTCCGGGCGATGTGGCGCAGAAGCTGTGGCAGGGTCAGCCGGTGCCCGCTCGCAAGTTTGATGACGTCACGATGCTCTTCTCAGACATTGTGGGGTTTACTGCCGTGTGCGCTCAGTGTACGCCTATGCAGGTCATCTCCATGCTGAATGAACTTTACACACGCTTCGACTACCAGTGTGGCATTCTGGATGTTTATAAGGTCAGTGGACCGAAAGATATCCGCCTCCTTCATAGGATGTAGTAATAATAAAAGAAAAAATATTATTTAGGGAGGAGCAGTTTGATTTGATTGCAAATGTAATATCTTTACCGGTTAAAGTGTATACTTGTGTAAAATGAGTTCATTAAGATTGTTTTCCCAAATTTAAACCTTCCCAGAAAGTTAGAGCCCTCATTTCTTGGAATCTTTGGAGTGTTACCACACGAGCCAGCCTTTCCAGGGTGTGTCACTGTGTTTGTGCAAGTGCGTGTGCGTGCACAGTGTGTGTACGTGCCCTCATGTGTGGGTGCACTTGTGTTGTGGAAAAAGTAACTGATTAATGGCCAGTCTGTGAGAGCTTAACAAAGATGTGTCAATATTGTCCATCTGACAGTGTGGCTTTATGCCTAGTTACTGTATCACTGTAGTCTGCTGTCTTTTCCTCTTTTTTCATCTTTACTTTCTGTTACCACGTCCTCTTTTTTTCCAATCTTTTTACTTGTTTTCAATCTTTCCACCTTTGCTCCTCTCCATCATCGCCATCGTCAGTCATCTTTCATCTCTACCTCGGTACCTCAGTGAGCGTGACGGCAGCATACAATTTCCCATAAAAATGCACTGTTACTGTTCTCTCTTAGAAGTGTCACACACATATCAGATACACGCAGAAGTGAGATGCAGAGGGTGAAGGCAGGGAAGTTGACTGTATGTAACGAGGTATATGTGTATAGCAGGGGAAGAGTTAGGGTGTCAGCTTGTGTGTGCCAAAGAGAAAGCAGAAACAGGAGGACATGGTGAGGAGACTGAATCACCCATATGTCGCCATTGTCATGGTTACTGTCGAAATGATTTAGCCGGTGGCAGGCCTTAATGAGAGCAGTTTGTTTCCAAGCCTCTCTACTCCCCATCCCCAACCACCACCACCACACACACAAACACACACTTTTATCCTTTTGTGCCATTTTTTAAAAGTCTGTGTCCATGACACCTAGTTTGTGTCGTCATGTGGAGATATGGAAAGACATCCATGAAAGTGACACTTTGTTTGCTTTATTGACACGTGCGTTCTTAAACTGTTTACACTTGCTGCTACTGCAGACTAGGAAATACTTGGCTTTATGGCTTAAATCTTCTTCTGTTTATGCAGCAGTTGTCATAGTTTGGATATTACACAGAATCAGTATACTTGAGAAGAGGTGAAACCTCCATTAAGTGTAAAATCCTCATTAATCAATGGGGATTGGAAAAAGTTAGAATAGGAACTAATAATGAGGACAGAAAATGTGACTTGTTTGGTATTCATACACATCTGCAGATTTGTTAGCTACACCCTAGTGAATCTCCTGTTTCACCACATCCCAGAAACACCCGATTGAGATCTGGTGGAGGCCATTTGAAAACAGTGAATTCACTGTTGTGCTCAAGAAACCAGTTTAAAATGATTTGAGCTTTGTGACATGGCACCAGTATGATAATGTGAAGATGGGGTACACTACGGTCATAAAGGGATAGACATGGTGAGCAAATTACTCTGGTAGGCTGTGTAGGTTGATTGGAGATAAATGATCTGAATTTCAGGAGTGAGACCACACCTCCAAACACGCCCCTTCTGGGTCTTATCTATATATGACCTCCTCAGTTCTACAAGCTGTTCGTTCTCCTTTTTGTGCCCCATCCTCCCTCCCCTTTTTCAACTCTTTCACTTCTTCATTTCTCTTTAGTACATGGGGATCTGCCAGGCCCAGGAGCCGTCGCCAGTCCCCATCTAGGCCTTCCCCAAACCGCAGCTCAATTCTAGATTAAGCCATTCATCTATTAAAAAACTATTGCACCACCACTGGCATCCTGAACTGTTGAGAGAAGGCAGTATGGTTCCATGCTTTCATGATGACCCTGTTATCCAAATGTTGCAGCAGAAATGACCATCAGACCAGGCGACTTTTTCCAATCTTCTACTGTCCAATTTTCAGTGAGTGAGCCCATTTGAACTGTAGCCTTAGTTTCCTGTTCTTAGCTGACAGGAATGCCACCTGGTGTGGTCTTCTGCTGCTGTAGCCCATTAGCTTCAAGGTTTAATGTGCTGTATGTTCACAGATGCTCTTCTGCAGACCTTGGTTGTAACAAGTGGTCATTTGAGTTACTGTTGCCCTCCTATCAGCTTGAAGCAGTCTGAACATTCTTCTCTGACCTCTGACATCAACAAGACTTTTTCACCCAGAAAAATGCTGCTAACTGTGTTTTCTCTTTTTCAAACCATTCTCTGTAAATCTGAGAGATGGAGATGGTTGTGTACGAGGCTATCAGCAGTCTTTGAAAGACTTAACGCTTTCTTTCATCATCATCTTTCCTCCTCATTCTGATGCTCAGTTTTAACTTCAGCAGGATGTTTTAATCGTGTCTACATGTCTAAATGCACTGATTTGCTGATGATTTGAACTGGTGTACATAACAAAGTAGCCAGTGAGTGGATTTAGGTTGATCCAAGCATCTCTGCCTCCAAACCCATTAACAGGGAAGCATAACAATGGTTAATATATAGGACAATCATGATGTTCACTTACCAGCAATTCACCATAGTAGAAACAATTATTTTTTTCCACTTGAATGTAAGCTTTAGGTTGATCCTGGTTAAGTACAATATGTCAAACATCTATGTTTTAAAATGTTCATGGTTTCCAGGAAAACATAAAAATAAACCCACAATTGATTGGTTTTACACAATACTCATAATTTGATCATGATTAAAAACATTTTAACTTTTTTTTGGCTAAGACAAGAGAGAGATGCTTTAGTTTATATATTTTATCAGGAATGAAAGCAAGGAGAGGTCTCTGCAGAGAAGTAGTGAGCATTCCTCAAATGTTTGGGGTAGAGATGGGCCAGCACAAGTCACTTCAGCCAACCATGTCTAACAGCTGAGGAACACCCACTCGGGTTCTGCAAAGGCTCCTTACTCATTGAAGTCCTTCAGCTTTAGCTTAACATAGTTACATACACTCACAGTCACTCTTCCTTTTGCAGATTGAGACAATAGGTGATGCCTACTGTGTGGCAGGAGGGCTTCACAAGAAGGTTGATAGTCATGCAAAGCCGATTGCACACATGGCTCTGAAGATGATGGAGCTTTCTGAGGAAGTGTTGACGCCTGACGGTAAACCTATCAAGGTGAGTTTTCATTCATTTTCCATCTTGCGTCCCTTATAATAATTTCAACTTGCTAACAGTGCTGAAAGTGTCTGTTTATTCTCTCCTATTCTGCACGCCTAACCTTTTTTTCTGCTATTTATCTATTTTTTGTATATAAAGCTGTCTCCTGAATAAGTTATATACAGTTTGTTCTTGTGCTACTGTTGATCCTGTACCTAGGTTTATGTGTCAAACTTCATGTGGGTGTGTGCAATTGTAAAGCAAATCATACTAAAAGGCAAATTCTGCTGAATTGGTTGTTATCAAAATAACTTAAGATGATCCGAAATCCTGTAAGGTTGTGGTTACAATTCGGTGCCGAATTATGCTGTTTATCTCTTCATTTCCCAGATATTGACATTCCTGACATTGTGGACTGAGCAAACCAAGTGTGATCAGTCAGTTACTTGCTGATCAGAATCCTAAATATCTCACCGTATCCTCTCCGGTTATCAGTCGTTATTCCATGGCAGTTTTAACAATGCATTCAGTCATTACAGTAGCTACATGACTGCATGCAACAAAGTGCAAGCGTTTGTTTTCACATAAGCTTCATTAGTCTAATATTTTCCTTTTAACAGTTTTCTCTGATTCATCCACTTCCAACGAGATGAAACCTTAGTTTAAGTGCACCATTCACTGAGCTGCCTCTGCACTACGATAATGCTTTCTTAACAAGTTTACTTTGCAGTCATTTCTCCTTTATGTGTCCTGTGGTTATAATTATAAATAAGACTTTGTGAGACTTTCTCACAGTGCCAGAAACAGAAAGAAAAAATCTGAAAAGATGAATACGGTTTTTGAAGACGTTAGTGACATTTATTAATTGCCAAGAGATTTTCTTGGCATATTACCACCCTTAAGCCAAGCACCGAAGACTTTATTTAGAAGTGCTGTGAATTAGCCAGCTATTGTGAAGCTTTGGACTGCATGCTTAATTTGAAAATTTCATCAGCCAGTTAGCGTTATTAACACACTGGTTAAAGATGCTTTAAAGATCCTTTCTTGAACAAGAAGCATATTTATATGCAGTGTGCATTTAAGTGAAGAAAAAAACACTCTTAATCCTGCATTAATTCTAGTTTAGAAGCTGTTATCCCAGGATATCAACATGTGTGACAAAACATACTGTAGCGTGCTATATTCAGTCGTTTATTTTTAGTACTAAAAAGAGTTCCAGCTTTAGTAGTGGGCTACTAGTGGGCTAGGTCAGGAAGAGAAGAACACAGGTAAAGATAGGAAGGCTCCCCTCTTTCCTTTTTCTTGATTCCTCCCTTGTTACTTTTTCTATCTCTCAATTTTTCCATGTTTTCTAATCAATAAATAATATATGTTAAGATGGTTTACCCAAGCCAACAACATTTTTAAGACACAGCCTAAGTGTTGCTTAGCTGACATTGGTATTATTAATTAATTAATACTCTTTTTTTTTAATCTTTGTTTTTACACCAGGTCCGACACATAAGTTTGTTGTATTTTATGGACATTTTTATGTCCTATTGTTGTTCTATTGTTGTGTGAAAGGAAAACTTAATACAGTTATATTGCTAGAAAAGTATACTACAGGATATGGGCAAAATTTTTTAATCTCTTAATCTTGGAATTCAGATGTTTACAGTCAATTCAATTCAAATTATTTTATATAGCACTAAATTACAACAACAGTTGCCTCAGGGCGGGTTTACAATGTAGGTAACAACCCTACAATAATAAAGAGAAAACAGAGAAAACCCCAACAATCATATGACCCCCCTATCAGCAAGAGCTTTGGCGACAGCAGGAAGGAAAAACTCCCTTTTAACGGGAAGTAACCTCCGGCAGAACCAGGCTCATTTGCCAAGATCAGACAAGGACATGCGGTGGATTAGAGATTAATAGACAGAGATTAATAATAATGAATGATTAAATGCAGAGAGATGTACAAACAGAAAAAGGTGAGTGAAAAAAGTTAAGTGAAGAAGAAAATGGCATCATGGGAAGCCCCCAGCAGCCTGGACCTATTGCAACATAACTAAGGGAGGGAGGATTGCCCTAAATATAAAGTTTGTCTTTTTGGCAGTGCCATTTATACAGGTGTATAAAATCCAGCGTGTAGCCATGTAGTCCGCCTTTACAAACATTTGTGAAATTATGGGTTGTTCTAAAGAGCTCACTAAATTTGAGCGTAGTACTGTAACAGGATGCCACCACTGCAACAAGTCAATTCGTGGAATTTCCCCTCTCTTAGATATTTCACGATCATGTGTAAGTGGTATTATTGCAAAGTGGAAGTGTTCAAGAACCACGGTAATAGTACATAAGTTAGAGAGTAGAATCGACAAGTGCTGAGGCGCAGAGTGCGGAAAAGTTGGCAACACTCTGCTGACTCAGTAGCTGTGGAGATCCAAACCTCCTCGGGCATTAACATCAGCGGTAAAAACTGTGCGCCTGGTGCTTCATAGCCTGGATTTCTATGGCTGAGAAGCTCCTGTAGGTGTAATGTGTCCATATAGTGTCACATTTAACAGCTGCACTTGAAATAGTAACAGTGGTACTGTCCACATCATGCTGGTGTTGTGAGTTTTGACACATCATCGCAAAGTTATCAGTTATCAGCTCATTTTCATAGGTACAAAAATGAAAGCTAGTTTGTGGAACTGCGTTTAACAGTGGTCTAACTGTACTTTTAAAAATGCTTTAAATGGCGTGTGGCTTCAAAGAGAGAGGAGAAGGAAAGCTGTGGGAAAAATGATGAGTACAGTATTTTAAGTAGGAAGGGAAGCAAAGAGTCACGAAGGAGCGAACCGAGTTTCAACCTCTCATGTTAATGTAGACGAATAAAAAGGAAAGGGGAATGATTTATTTATGACTATCCTTAGTCCAGTCACTGTGAAGGTCACCCAGCGCACTTACGATGCCAAAGTAGCTTTGCAGGCTTTGCTGTATTAAATCGTATTACAGGCTGAGGCTTTGATATTCAGTGTTTTTCTTATTGTGAATAACCAAAACATTTAGAAAGTCCTAAATAACAGATACTGGGTAGTGGGTACTTCTGGTTTAGTACAATTTTGCAAAATATGAGATTAATTAGCTCTCCTTTTAAAGAAAAACATGGATATTCGTGACAATAAACATCGAAACCCACAAACCAGGGGGGTTAGGCACAAGTGTAAGAGAGACTAAGATGGACAAATGTTAAATAACAGAGAGAATGCTGCTCTGTGTACTGCATGCTCCTAACATTGTCCATCCATCTTAAAATAGAAAGGCCTTGCCAAGCATTTTTGGCCTGCTCTCTTGCTCTCCCACTTTGTCTCTCCATTTTCCCCTTCCCTTCTTTATCTTTCACCTCCTCCTCCTCATCTCCCCGCCGACTCCTCCGCAGCCTGGCTCAAACTCCTTTCTTTAATTTCACCTCTTTCTTTTTTTCCCTTCATCCCGAAATGCAGTCTTGTTCTGCTTTCCCTGTTTTGCACGCTTTGTAATGCCCTCCTCCTTATCTCTCATCACTTTATGTTGGCATAAAGATATTCAACACTTCAGCATGACAAATGGTGTTCAGCGAGTGCACTCAGCTCCAGCCAATGCTGCACTGTTATGCAAACTAACACGAGAGCTGTGAGAGAGGAGTGAGAGAAAATGTTTAGCCACGGAGAGAAGACTGAGCAAGTGATCGAGTGACACAGAGACATATACGGAGGAGATGTCAAGAGAGATGCACATATAGAAACCAAACATTGTGCCATACGTTGTTTTTATCTACATTATTGCCTCAATTACAGGTCTATGCCACGATCTGTATGTATGCGTGTGCTTGTGTGTATGAGTGGGTGTATGAGTAGGTGAGCAGGTGTGGATGGGAGTGATGTAGTGCTTGCTGCGGCTAATAGGAACTGTGCCCAAACCTCAATGGTTTTCTCACCAAATATACTTCACAAAACACGCTGTGTTGACACACTCTGTATGCAGGTTTATATTCAAACTAAACAGTTGTTATTCTTTTTATGAGGGCCTATGCCCAGCAAACAGAGACTGCATCTGCAGAACTGAGAAATGGACATGGACGTCCATGCAACCTGTATAGGACATTTCCATGCAACAGCCCTGCAGGTTGTTGCATGTAAACGATGCTCAGTTGGTACTATTCCTTAGCCCCTCATCTGTTATTCTCACAAGGTTTGGGGAAAACAAAAATATATATTTTATTTATTTATTTATTTTTTCCCCTGTTATTTGGTAGGAAGGGATAAAATGGCTCTTTTGATGTTGAAGGTCGTTGAACTTGTACCATTAGACAACTACTGGCAGCATAACCCATTAATACAAGGCGCGATGGGATACTTTAAATTTTGTTTATGGCAAATTCTGACTCTACCCTCTGAATGTCGCAGCAGAAGTGGAGCTTCATCAGACTAGGCATGGTTTTCCGATTTTCTATTCACCAAATTTAGTGAACACATTCAAATTGTAGCTTCAGTTTCTTCTTCTTAGTGGACAGGGGTGGCACCTGGCGTGGTCTTCTGCTGCTGTAGTCCAACACCTTCTAGGTTCAGAGATGGTCTTCTGCATATATTGGTTGGAACGAATGGTTATTTGAGTTACTCTTGCCTTCTTCAGCTTCACATCAACAAGGCATTTGCACCCAGAGAACTGCTCTCTGCAACATCCTAGGGATGGTTTTTATGGGGACATCTCATTAGACCAGCAGTTTTTCAAATACTCCAACACCTGCAGTCAAGCCACATTTATTTAAATCACCTTTCTTCCGCATCCTGATGCTCATTTTGAACTTATCTTCACAATGTCTGCATGCCTAAATGCATTGAGTTGCTGCCAAACAACTTCTCTCTGAATTATATTTTTCAATCTCTAATATATTGATATGATGATAAGAGAAAATAACAATGCACAGTTTTGTGATTTATACCAACCCCCTCCTCCCTGTATGCCTACTCGTCCATTCTATAAAATTTGTCAATGACCACTGAATTGGTACAAATTATTAGGCACTTAACATTAAGTGTTACCTATTAGGGAATAATCTCTAACAGGCATTTTTTCCAGTTTCAAAGTCTAAAAAAAGGCTTCTGTCTTTTTTTTCTTTCTTTCTCAGAGCACATGGCAACATCATTCAGATGGCTTCTTTTCAGCTAACTGACTGTTTCAGAATTACAAATCTGACTTAACTTTGCTTAAGTATTGCTGCACTTTTGCTTACACCGGCTAACCCTAGCTCCCAGTTTTTTCGGTACATCTAGCCAAAGCTAATGCAGTCTAAGACAGCGGTCCTGCAACATGAAGGCAACACTTGTTTTTTGTTGAAACTGTCTGCATGACTAGGTATTTTTTCAGATAATGCTATCGGGTCTATACCTTACAATACAAAGAATGACTGATGTTATGTTAAAATGAAACTGAACTGAGCCTTAAAGCAGTTTCCTTAAATTTGTTTTACCTTAGTAAAACTTACAAACTGCTGAATGACTGTATGAGAAATATTCACTCTTTAACAACAACTCCTTCCTCTCTGTGTCTCAGTCTGTCTCCATCTTTGTGTTTCTGTCAGCTTGGCCAGAGGCTAGAACGCGATTGGTCGTCTGCGCTGCTGCGCCATTTGCTCTTTGGCTCACTGAAGGCCATGTGCTATGGATGCTGACTCACAGCGAAAAGGGAGGGGAAGGGTGTATGAGTTTTACAGTGTCTGTGTTTTGAGACTGAGAAAGAAAGAGAAGTGTGGGCGCTGGATGTAGATTTGTTTGTGTGAGTGTCTGTTGTAGAGACAGACAAGTACATGGCCATCTGTAAGCGGTTTAGCTACAAAAATAGGTCACACTAGTGCACCTAGCAGCACCTTTCTCCTGTGCATTCTGGCTCTCTCATTTCCTTTGTCTCTCCTCCTCTGCTGTCAAGGTTTTGCCATCTAATTATAGGGTTATTTTGTCTCCCTCTCCATTGTCTTTCAATCTGTCTTGCTCCTTCTCTCTCACTACCCCACTCGGCTGTTGTTGCTATGACTACCATGCACTGTGCTGGAATGCACAGTGTGGCATTGATTACAAAGGTGAAGAGACGCTCAAACAGATCATTAGAAATCTACTGGGTTCCACCAGAGACATTATGAAGAATCTTGAATAGAAATCTATGAAAGCATCCAACAACACCATAGACCGCGGTTGTCCCGCTCCCAGCCTTCAAAGAGCCAATCAGCAGCAGAACCAGAAAACATATCAGCCAATCACGCTGTTGCAATGACACAACATTCAAGGTTCACAACAGCGTATTGGTAAACAAATCTACTTGTTGTAGTAAAGATGTAGGTATGTCTATCTCGCACGTTTCCTGTCTAACTGTAGCAATAATGTGAATCAGCATGACAGCAAGAGCTCCAATGGGATAAGCCAGGGATATTACAGGATTTAAAGCAACATACAAGATGAAAACCAAGCAAGCAAAAAAGATGTGACCAAAGAATGAACTTCAGTTACAACCAGCACGACAGACAGGAGTTAGTAAGACCTCCATCATACAGCCCTAGAGTTCAGCTGGCAACCACGTGGTAACCTCTGGTCTCTAGGGAAAAATGTGTATTCCCTGACCAGCTGACAAGAGTGCTGGAGATTGCTGGTGAAATTGTTGTAAAGAGGGTGACGTCCTTGTCATTGCTTTGGTAGTTTGCACAGAAGATGCAGATTTGTCTACAGACAGTCACTGAGAGGTTTTGAAACCAGAAACAGGAAAAAAGTTCTCCCTTACTGCTGCAACCAACACGTTTCAAAAGGCACACTTGTACTTTGAAGTGGAGACAAATAATCTCCATTTCTTCAATGCAAACTATGGGGGACTGTGGACAAATACTTGTGACAAAAGGAATTGCAAGGAAGTTTTGGTGCAGCACTGTATCCGGACCAATTTCACTACGCTGTTGATCGTCTGAGTTGTTTTTAAAAATAGTTCCCAAGGTCTTGCCAAAATGTGCTCCAGTGTGTGTAAAGAAAGACCAAACAAGTCTGACTTTCCTGTAAAAGTTAGGAAAAGTTGTAAAAGCTGTTGGATATATTTTATTCTGTATTTTCATATCTGATTCTCTAATTTGGTTTGCGATACTGAATGGAAAAGTAACAAGCCCGATCTTGCACCAGGTAAAAAGAATACTTACCTGGTGTGTCGAATAAGCCAAAATGTGGTTTTAAAATCCTTATTTTAAAAAGAGTCGTCAAATACTTCTGGACTTGGTTGCACTGGCTTATTTGGGAGGGGTGTGTTCGCACAGCCAGACATGTACACGCCCACAATGACTTGTCCCTGAGTGGTAGAAATAAATGCTTGGTTGAATGACCATGAAATGCAGCGATAGCCAGATAGCTTTCACTCCAGCCTCCAGCCATTTATAGATTCATGCTTCAGCCAGATTATAATACGAACACCGCGTTGCTGCCATGCATCTGTTACCAAGTGGAGATGGAATCAATTATTTATTTGATTAATTTCCCTCTCATGCTCATGCTATTTTAAGATTTTCATCTCTCAAAAAATCTGCTTCTCCAGGATATCAGATTAGGTAATAACATCCACACTAATATGGAACCATGATTACGACGCTACAGTTTCCATTTATCGGATCAATGCACACAAGATAGCCTTTGTACTGCAGGATAGACAGAAAACGAATTAATGGCATCAGCCTGGTTCAGCAGGGAAATCAAATTTATGAACATCTGCAACAGCGGCAGGTTTGTTTACTCATTTCAGAGGCCAGGACGAGTTCAGTTTGGGCACTTTGCTCTGAACTTTGATGCGGACAGTAATATTCTTTGGACTGTAAACAGACTCAGGTAAAGCAGCTGTATAGAGTCTGTTTTAATGCCAAGTGCATGCGTGCTTCCAAGATATGCACATGAAATCCTTTCATTGCTTTAACATACCTTCCACTTCTTTTTTTTCTCTCCCACCACCTTCTTTCCTTTCTGTCTCAGCTGAGGATAGGTATTCACACAGGTTCGGTGCTGGCAGGTGTGGTCGGGGTTAAGATGCCACGCTATTGCTTGTTTGGAAACAATGTGACGCTGGCCAGCAAGTTTGAATCAGGAAGCCATCCCAGGTGTATCAATGTTAGTCCCACAACGTATCAGTAAGTACCTGTGCTGTATGTTGCATAAAAATGTGTTGCATATATACTGTATACAGTACCTTAAGTTATGGAAGTATACGCCCTCACAGGCTTTTTATTTGGCATTATTGTTTTAGTGTGACTCATTATTCGATCATAACTTGATTTTATTTTTAAATATTTACGTTATTTTACTTGACCTCTGTTTTACTTTTTTTAATCTTCTCTTATTCTCATCTCTTTTCAACAGACTGTTGAAAGACGACCGCTCTTTTTCATTTGTCCCTCGTTCAAGGCTGGACCTCCCAGAGAATTTTCCCAAAGAGATCCCAGGGACATGTTACTTTCTGGAGGCGGGCACATCCCACAGTCACGCCTCACTGACCAGCTCTCGCTCCGCTCCTCCGGCCTCTATGAGGAAAGTCTCCTACAGTATTGGGACCATGTTTCTAAGAGAAACAAGTTTGTAGAGCCCATACACAGACCAGGTTACACAGTTAATTATTATGTTAGTGACTGGATTTTGAACTTGTGCAGGAAACCAATTACACAGATCTTTGGATATGCAAATGCATTATTTAAGAAAAACTTTGATTCAGACCTGTGGGATGGCCTGTATGAATGGAACTTTGAAAAGGCTTTCATCATAAGTGACGAAGAACAACATGCCCTCGTCTCTCCTGAGCAAAGGAGATACGGTTCAAAAGACTTAAGGAACAGCTACTGCGCTAGTCTCACAAGGACCCTCCCCCAGGGAAGTGTACTGATGGAATCAATTAGAAGAGAAACCTTAATATAAACCTTCATGATCTAGCTGGATTCCTCAGCTCCAGACCTGGAATCTGGTTCTCTCTGACCTGCGTCTAAACACAGGAATGCTTGGAGAAAGCCTGGAGATAGACCAAACATATGACCGGAATTGCACTCAATAGAAATGGAACTGCGCAAATTGAACAAATCCACTTCCCATTAACAAACTGGGTGCTGAGTATGAAGTCGGGTGAATTTTTGAAAGATGGCAACATTGCCATAAACGTTTGCTGTGCATCATGGCCACTTTTACAAGGATGATAACAACACAGCAACCCCTCCCTCCCCTTGCAGCTGTCTCTATGTAATGTCATGCTTTACCAAACATACGTCTAACAACTGCTACTTGTTATATTAGAAAGCATCAACCTAGGAGCAGTTGCTTGTGGTGGCGGGTGATTAATGAGAGGCACAAAGGAGACAATTTAGCAGTCATCTAAGGACAAATGCCAAAACCACGAGTATTAGGCTGACTTTATAGGTCTGTCTGCTTCTAACCTACTGAAAACTATAACCAACCCAAGTCCAGCCATTTCATTGCATATTATATGTGTAGGTCTGAAAATTATTCCCAGCTCAGTGCCTTTTTATTGCTCAAATTTGGACAGATATAAGATGAATTGAACTGAAATATTTGAATAGAAAATATAAGGATCGCTCAATTTATCTCATGTTTTAAGTTGTTTAATGACTTTTTAAAAAATGGTTAATGACATGAAAGGAAGAATGACATGTGCCAATGGTTTTAAGCCACTTTTGTATTTGTTGTACATTTCACTCTTGGATGGTAATGATTGGTTGGCAAGATAAATCAAGCCTTCCTCAATGAATTCAGATATTTTAATTTGCATTCACCCGACTGTGTCCAGATCCAATACTACACACTAAATAGTACTTATAATATAGTACTGTGCCAAATTATACACTTAGTCGTAGTATGCGTATCTTACACAGTTCACACTTACACACATAACCTGTTTTAACGGCTTTAAATTTTTAATATACAGTATGCAGTTCTCTACTAGCCCTATCAGGTGCAACCACCAGGTGTCAGATTACGTAGTAGTCTGAGTATAATTTGCTCAAGCAAATCAAGCGATGTCAAGCGAATTCATCTGAGACAGTCGTCATAAGCTATCATCATGCAGTGGGAGCTGAAGGTTTGAAGTTGAATAGTCTTTGTATATTTGATAGCCTCGGCAGATTTGGGTATTATTTTATACTTAAACAGTTGAGTAAAAAAATGTTTATATCAGTTTAAATGGTTGATTAAGGGAAAACAAATATATGGGGTTATAGTTTCCATTATATTGATATATATTTGATGTTAAATGAAATGTTTTTATTATGATATGAAGGGAACAGAGATAACAGCCTAAATGAAATTATTACTAATGGATGGCCCCCAACAAGCAAAAAACATGCATAAGATCTTTGTTATTTAAATTCGAATGAGCGGCACTCATTGTTTCCTCTCCATGCTTGACAACATCACATTATTGCTCATGTTGCTTTAAATCTAACTTACTTAATAAACTGATAATAACATCTGTTCCGAGAGAAAAGAATGGTTTCGTCACTGGTTTACTCCAGCACAGATTATAGTTCGTAATTTTAATAGGAATAAGATGTCGCAAATTCACTACATCTTGCCAAATTCTTGTTGCTTGAACCCAACAAGATCAAATAAAAAAGTGCCAAATGTGCATTTAGACACACCAGAACACCAGGTTTTATTCCTGCTTTCCACATCTTGATGGCTTGCGGTAGTAGCAGGGAGGAAAAACAATGGTTACACATTGAAACTCATTAATATAAAAAATTCAATAACAAATACCTTTTCTGCCCTCTAACTTAGACATTCACCAGCACAACTGTGTGTTGTTCCAAACTGATGGAAATGGTGTTAAAAGGGCAAACAGCACAGATTTCCTTTTAAACTGCCAGTGTTCATTGTTGCCATAAAATTCTGTCAGCAGAGTCTCAGATGGGAGGAAGCATTAGAAAGCAATGAAGGCTTGCACATTTTTATTTAATTTTTATTTTTTTTACGTGTCACCATCTTACCCACATTTCCTATTAACAAACAGTTGGCTAGACAATAAACACATCAGTCAAAAACATGGCAGCATAGCTTTTTGCCTAAAAAATATTACGAGTTGCAACACAGCGAAAAAGTTTTTTATTAACATGAAACTAGGTGCCGTTGTTTAGTGGGACAGCTTTGCCATCTTAAGCTTAGAGAGTTTATCTTCACTTAGAGTCATCAGTCAACTTTAAGCTTAAATCAGTGGATTAGTTTGCGTAGGGGGTTGCTAAACATTTTATTACACTTTGCGGCAGCAGAGCAAAAAAAAAAAAATCTGTCCCAGACCGTCCATTCATTTTGTGTGATGTATAGAGAACCAGAATCTGCAGTAACCATCTGAGACATCAGCAAAACATGCATCTTATGTAAGTATTTATCAGTGGCTCAGAAGATTAGCATTTCTCTTTACATAAACTGTGTCAAGCCTATCAGTGAAAAGTAACGTGTACGTCAGACATAATGGTGTTCATCAGGTCTTCCAGAGTTAAGGGAAGTCGGTCTTTCAAGCCAGGGAAAGTAAAAAGGTGGTTATTGTTTTTTAATTGACCATAAAGTTAGATTTCACAGCTTTTCTGTGAGGTACCAGAAGGGTGATTTTATATAAAACCGCAATTTTCAAAGTGTCTTTAAATTCTACCTAAAATTTTGTGTTACTGCTGCAAATAATCGACAATATTTGCATTAATTTCTTTTTTGGAAGGACTCAACTACTGCATTGTACCCACCAGTAAGATAACCCCTCCCAGAAACCTTGTTAAGTGTATTTGACAGCTGTGTTACTGAGCCTGGGGGGAGGTTTTTACAGGGCAGGCTTTCGCATACAAATGTACAAGTACTTCCCAGCTGTCATCCTGGCGATAATGCATAGACAAATTAATGTATACTTGATAAATCTACTGTAGCATAAATGTAGTGCAGTGCCTAAATTTTTGCTGGTAGGCTAAAAATAGGACGTTACACCAGCATTACACCCACACAACTTGTGTCCAGTCCTTACATCTCCAAGTCTGTAGATTCTTGGCATAATAATAAATGTTTGGCCTGATCTAACAAGTCTATTTAGATGCACAGGTGTTGCAGGTATTGATTCTCTACAGTGTTACACCACTGCACTCGAGTGCAAGTCGGTGACTTACTCACACACAGGCGTACTTTAAGGTAACAATGGCAATACAACTGAGCTATAGTGTATAAATTGTCTCAAATAATGAACATGAACAAATATTGTTAAGTAAGTGTGTGAGGGTCCAGCGTCCAGTGAGACAAAGCCAAATACATCCACGACTTCTCCAGCTGTTGTCTGCGTGCCTGATTGTGTGACTTTGTGTGTGTGTGGGTCAAACAATAGGAGATAATACAAACACCAGTTATTAGCAAAATCTGTACAATTTCAACTATTTAATGTATTCCACATGGGAAAAAACAAACAAACCTGAAATTGTATTACGATTACTTTGCAGGTTCCTTTTGGTATAATTCCAAAGTGAATTGTGAGTTGTAGCAAAACAAAAATCTCTGCTTTGTTGTCCTTATTTCTTTATTTCAGCTTTATACTTTCTGTCAGTATGTTTCATCCATCTAAAGGCAGGCTGGTTTTCTTGACACACCACTGTCCCACAAAACCTTCACGCGCTCGGTAATGTCTTCTTTTTTTTTCAAGAACTTAAAAAAATATATAGACACTTTTGTTACTTTTTCATTCTGTGTTTTACTTTATTAAATGATTTTGTTTGATGATGCATTCATGAAGCATTTTCTTTAACTGAAATAGCATGAAAATATCATTTTTACTGAAGAATAAAGTTGCTATGTTTTTTGCAGGACATTGTTATAAATTGTTTTGTTGCCAAGTTCAGCTTCACCCCCACTGACATACAGTACAAAGGGTCAAAGATGATGGGAAACTGGACTTTATTTGTTTTAACAGTCTAGTTTTAACAGCAGAAACAAATGAGGGTTGATGCCTGGGTCCGCCAAAAGATGTGTATTTCTATGTTCAGCTCCAACCTTTGAGAAATAGTAGCTTCCATAGGTTAATTTAGCACTAATTAATCATTTCATTTGAGACCCAGTGATTTATAATCACATTCAAAAGTCTGCAGAGGCTCTTGTACTTTGGTGTTTGATGTTGTAAACATAACAAAACTGACCCCGGAAATGAACCCCGTTTGACCCTGCTGTTGGAATTAGATGTACTGTATATGGAAGGGGCATGATGACAACTGTTGGTTTCTGACTGACATTAAGGGCACATCTTCTGTCTTATATGATGTAAATAAAAAACACCAAGTATCTTTAATAAGGAACAAAGCCTGTGCCTGTTACTGTGAATGCGTGCGATGGCATGCCAATGAGTGTGTGAGACGGTGTCTGTGTGTGACTTTGTTGAAAATTAAAAACTAAAATCATATTAGCATAAATAATAATCGTAACAAAGTAGACTTTATCGTTATTTTTATTATTATATCGAATGATGAGAAGCAGTAGCCAGCCATGGGAACAGTCAGTTTATAGGCTGTTAAGAGTAATCACTTTCAATCATTGTTATGTTGTGTGTGGTGCCCTGTGTCTGCATTTTCCTGTTGCTTTTCATTCTTATTTTTCTGTGCTCCTTGTTTGCAGGTTACAGACTATATAATATGATTAAATATGCAGAGACCAGGTGACATCACTGCCACCTCTCTCAGGCTGTATAAGAGGATGGTAGCCACCGTGAGCCATGGGCTTTGTTACCTGCTATTTTGGAGCCTTTAGCATTTTGCCTGCCACTATCTTGGTTTTTTGATAGTGGAAATGATAAGTAAGAGGTAGATCTCACTAAGACCCGCAACTCTGGTAGCAACACAAGCCATTTGTTACCTTTTTAACAAAATGAAAACAGCGCTGTATTGAAAAACACTAATTCAAAATCTTTGTGCTGCCAGAGAGGTCGCCTCCTGCTGGCTGCTGGAAGGGATGCAAGTTTAAAGCACTGACACACTGATTTCATATTTCATATATTTATTTATTTTATAGGCCTTTAGTATTTTGAGCTTGCACTTCAATAGCAATCACAGCATTAGGTAGTGTGACACCTTGCTGCAGGCTTGTGCAGACATGTGGATGTGTTTATCTCTAAATCAGAAGATAAACAATCGAAAAGTAATGTCTTAATAAATTTGTCTTGTTACTATTGAAGCTCCCTAACACCATTCATTCGCCACCTTAAATCCCAAATCGGACATAAATGGACGTCCATTTATGTCCGATTTGACAAAATCGGACAAAATTTGACAAAATTTATGTCCGATTTATTTATTTGGGATTTATGTCCAATTTGACAAAACATTTCTCCCACTGAAAACGCTAGGAGAAATGTTTTGTCACTCACACAGCATTGTAAGATGGTGAAAGATGTATCCTTAGGCCCCCTCCTCGATTCAGAGATGGGCTTTCCCTTTACTTACCTGGATGATTGAGCATGCATCAAGACATTTTATCTCTCCACCTTAAAGTTGTGTTTCAAAAAAAAGAAGCTGACAAGCGTTACATATTTCACCTTTAATGACGGTTCAGTTCGGCTTAAACGTCTCAGTTTGTTCTGACAATGTAACAGAAAGCCTATGCGCTCAATAGCAGGGCCGTTTCATTGAACCAGATAAAGGCTGTTCCTGTTGAAATGTCTCCAGCGCAGAACCAATACAATCAATAACATGATGAAAGCAGTTTGAAGGATCATACATGTGCTGCAAAGGTCATTTCATTTGAAATCATCTCTTTGCTGAATAATTGCAATGTCTTCAAAATAAAAGTATTTTACTTCTTTTTCTAAAAGTACCTGAAGGTTTTAATTCTCTAACTTCTGTGTATCTTATGTTCTTCAACTCAACAAACTGTCTGCTTGCTATGATGCTCAAAGAATGCATAGTCTCTCACTAACTAGGAGTTTAAGTTTACTTTTATCTTATGTACAACTCGTCTGACTAAATTGTTGACTAAGATATATCAAGTAATGTAACTTAGTTTAAACAGAAAACCACTGATGTTTGTGTAAAATCAAGAAGCAAGCCTATAACCTTGATAAAAGGTCATGAAACAGATCAAACTGTTCAATCTGCCAAATTTTTCCAGCCTTCATTCAATACATTAAATAATATCAATTGCATTTAACAAACCAGTCTTTTTTAAAAGTTATTTTTGCGTATTTTGTGTATTTTTCTGTATTAATCCTCTCAGATATTGCAGTGCCGTTGGTAATGTGATGACAGCTTTGGTTGTAACAGTCAATGAACAGACACAGCCAGAAGCCTGCAAAGATTTTTATGAACCTTCCAATGATGTTTTTCTTTCTTTTTATCTTTTCTTCCTCATTCCTCCATCCCTCCAGCCCTTCATCTGTTCCTTCTCCCTTTATCTTTCCCCCTTCCGTCTAAATATGCAAATACACCCCCATTACCCTAATTGGCTCTGGGAGGTTTGAATATTTCACGCAGATCATCTTCATGATCAGGCGGGTGAATGTGGTCTTCGGCATAACGTCGTGCAGGTGCTAATGGAAATCACACACAAACAATGTAGGTAAGAATGAGTGAACAAAGGTCAGGTTATTTTCACACTGTGCCAGTCGTATTAGCTCAATTAAGTAGGAGTTATAGAGGTGCTGATAGTATTAGCAGTTCAACAGGGAATTCTGTTGTTGTGGGGTGAGGGTATGTGCATCTGAATGAATTATGTAGTTATTATTCATGGGCGGATCTGTAGAGGAGATCCTCTGCTCTCTGATTCTCTGGGTGTCTTATCTCCATTGAGGACCATATGGTGTGCTCTGCTTGACCTCTTGGGAGAATTTCTGTGGGAAAAATGATGGCAGAAAAAATAGAACAGAATTGACTGACCTCTAAGAAAAGGTTGAGCATAAACTGTACTCCTTAAAAACTATGATTTGTGTTCAAAAGCATCATGCTTAGCCTTTTTGTAGTCTGAGAATGTTTTTTTTTTTAATTTAGCTTGTCTTATCCATTACTAAAATATCACTTTAATGGAATCTTCAATTTCCTAGCTGTAATTGTTACAATGTTGCTGTTAAAACAATTTCATGTTTTTGTATTTTATGCAGAAATTGGATACAAAAAAGTTGCCCTGATTGTAAGCCTTCTCTTTCTGCCTTAAACTGTCACACAGCATGTTGTCAAGGTTCAAATGAACTTCAGACTTAATGCATATTTACATTATTTTCCCTATTAAATAACCAAAAAAAGTTCTTTTCTATACCTTTTAAACTGTCTGGCAGAGCAGCCTGGTGGCATCGGGACACTATATAGCATAGCTAGCAGGTCAGGTTGGTCTGGAAATAAACATGGTGGCCCCAAAAGACTGCAGAATTGCCACTGCGTACACTTTTTCTCACAGTTAAATTTCATAAAAGAAGAATGTGTGGTGAGAATGTGCTGTAGAGTGCTCAGGCTTTAAACTATAATGGAGATAAAAAAAATAATAATAATTGAACACAAAGATTTTATCTTTCCAAATTTAAACTGTAGTGTTGCTGCCAAAGCCCAGAGTCACATCCTGACAAATATTAAATCATAACCCTGTAAGAGAACTGGTTCATAATCCAACCCCTTTATTTCCTACATCAATATTTAGACTTTACTAGTAAAATTTAATCAGGCCTCTTATAACAATTTTTCTTGTTATTGAACATCTGCAGCAGTGCCTAATGGCCATCTTTACTTCTGATTTTACTCTCAGGAAACCCAAAATGCAGAGATAGGCTGTGTTTTTTTTTCCTCCCTTCAATAGCTTTTCTTCAATTTTTGATTACCAGACTGCGGTGAGAATGTAGAGCATCAATTCAAAGAGGAGGAAGACCCAAACACATAACCCCAGAGACAACGTTAAATCCAAAATCCATATCCTTAATCCAGAGAGGCAGTGGTCATGCACAAGTAAATAAGATAAACAAAGCCAACAAGGGAGAGGCAAAAAGCAAAACCCACAAACAGTCCAAAGGTTCATACACTACATATTAACAAGACTTTTGGGAAATGCTGGGACGCTGAGTGGCAGGTGAAAGACAGGAGGCTCATGTATAGGAAGTGGGAACAGATGTGGCAGCTTAAACGCAGACAAAGGAAAACTAACAGAAGACACGAGAACTAAAGATAGCAAAAATAAAATGGGAAACAACTTGAAAAATGAAAGGTATGAGGCACTCTCTCACTGGCTTCACCTATAAATCCATCTTGTGTATACAAAACAAAATACTAAAAAAAGATTTATGATTTAAAATCAGCAGCTGCTTTGTCCTGTGACCTTCACTGTAATATCTGTTGGTTGGCAGCATGCTGATGACGAGGACTGACCTTCGTCTTCCTCGATGTTTTTGTCAGCCAATAAACTGTCAGATGCCTGAGGTGGGCGGATCCATCCAAGTATCAATAGTATCAATTTCAATGCTGGTATTGATATTAACGTGACATGATCTATACTTTCTTTCTATCCTCCAAGTGCAGTATCAGTATATTGTGATAAATAAATAATGTTTTTGGAAATGAAAAAAATATACCTCAAATATGGAAAATGTTTGAACCTGTTTGTGTTTTGTTTAAAGGCTGTAACACATTTAAACAACATAAGTTGACCCAAAGTGCTTTAGAGACACATTCCAGGTCTCCAAAAAACTCAGTTTCTAAATACACGAAAAGCTGAAAGTTGTGTTTCTTTTGTATTAACTAATTATTGTGGAAAGTAAAGATTACAGTGATTTGGTGATCACTGAAATGTGTTCAGAACACTGGCCTTGTATTTACTTAGCATCAGATCAATACCAAGTAACTAAGTATCACATGGCTAAAAGGGTGTGTCCACACTGCCAACCAGCACGGGGGTATATTTGTATCTTTGCAATGTTTTCATTGCTTCACTTTAAGCCAAAAGGACATAGTCCTTAATAGTGAATCACTAAAACCCTCTCACCTGTTTTCTTCTTTCATCTGCTCCCTCCCTTCATCTTTCTCTCATCCATCACATACCACAGTTACCTCTTGGTTAATTGCACATCACTCTCTTAGTCTCTTTCTCCTCTTTTCTTGATTTTTTTTTTCTTTGAAGGATATTAAGAAATTTAAACACTATTCGCTCATTCCAGAATAATGCTAATTTTCTTCTCCAAGGCCCTTATTTAGACCCTGCTGTTTTATTACAGCACAGTGGAATATTCAAAAGAAACCAAATGAAAGCGCCAAATGAGAACAAAAGACCTGATGTCCAGTAAACAGAAACCTTGGGTGAATTTATCCCAAAGACCCAATAATACCCATATCCTGCCTTGCTCTGATACGTTCTACCAGGGTCACCAGAGTGGAAACGGGATGAGGATAGTCGAGGATTAGTGCTGATCCATGCATATTAAAAGATCATGGAGGCAACCATGTAAGGCTCTTTGAACCTTACCTCTTTGTGTGGGTCTGCATGTTTTTCTGTGTCTATTTACATGTGTGTGTCTGGAAGAGCTTGTCAGAGACATCCACCTCCTGTGTTTTTGAGCATTTTTGCTGGACTGTACACATTAGTGTTCAGATTATGCATTAATTCATTTTTTTTACTGGCTGTGGTCAACCGTATGTGACATACTTGTTAATCTCACAGATGTAAAGGACAGCAATTGTTTTTTTTGTTAACCACAGTCTGTGTATATATAAAAAGAGGATTACTTGAAAACACCCCATAATTCTAAGCCTTGCAACAAATAGAATATCCGCTGCATTAATGCATCAGCCTCTTTTGGCTTTTAATTCTGCATTGATTCAATGCGGGAAACCTTCCTCAGAGAGTTTGGTCCATGTTGACGTGATAGCATCACACAGTTGCTGCAGATTTGTTGGCTGAAATTTATATTCTTTCTGATTAAGTACTAAACATACCAAGGTTGGACATTGGTCACTGCTCAGTTAATATGGGCCATATTCCCAGCCCATCCTCACTTACGCTCCATTGGTGGATTAGTTTATTAGATGTACACGATTGTGTGTTTTACTATGTTGTTCCTGCACAATCAAACATTTTGAGTAGATTGGAGGATATGCTGGACACATGTGACTGGTTGTTCCTATTAGGATTTTTTTTCTACTCAAACAACCATATGTTATTTAAAGTGCTGTTTTCAATTGATGACCTTGATGAAGGCCACAGACTCAAATGTGCTGGTGAAGTAATAAAACCATCAGAAGACGGGTACACTGTGGATGTGTTCAGCAACAATACTCAGACTGTGAGGTGCCAACAACAACCATCCCACATCCAAAGTCAATTAAATCAAGTAGATATGGTTTTTACACTTTTTCTGTCAAACCTGCTGAATCATAAATGCAGCGCTGATGTATGGATGGTCATCATGCCTGTGCATACTTCAAGAGAAACGGTCCCCCAGATCTACTTTCACTGAGCTTAACATCTTCCACTTTAGCACATTTCTGATTGTTGTTTAAACATTTGTGCCTTGGTATGGATAGAAATATGTAGAAAGAAATATGTGAGCGTCTTCTCCAACACGTTAAACCACTTCTCTAATATCTATCATCCATCACTTTGGACACCTAATGTGGTTTTGAAAAATGATGAAAAATGCTCTTTTGACACAGCTGAAATCACACTAATACACAATGTCCCCCTTTTAAAACTCCAGAGAGTAACTGTATCTAATTCAATGTTTTATGTTTTGTGGTTTTGGAGTCAATCCAAGGGTGTTCAAAGGAAGCAGCAGGACACAGACACACAGCTGATGAAACAAAGTATACATGACTCTGCGTGTGTGGTGAGAGTGATTTAAGGATACGCTCTCAGTACTACATCCTGGAACATCCTGTAACCTCATTACCATGCGCTCATTAGATACTCATTTAAACCAATCAGATTTCTCCATAATCTAATCATTCTTTATAAATTATGAGAGAAATCCATTATTACTACAAACACCCAGCTAATTAGAACTGGGATGCACCATCTGCTGCATGTTTGTGTAAGACTACATAGTTGGGGATTCACTGTTACATGCATACACTGTATTAATGAGGGTGATTTAGATGGGCCTCACCTTCACTGAGTTGTTTTCTTTTTAAGTTATATAAAAGAGAACGACATACCTTTTGTTGCACGTGTGTAACCTATACTGACCATATAAGAAACGTGTTCCCTTTTATTATTTATTTTGCCTGCAGATCTACTATTCTTACACGTGCATGCATGTATTTATGAAGCATTATCTTCATCAACTTGACTCGTACATGAGGCAGTTTAAAAACACAACTGCAAACAAAATGGATTTCTACCCATTTTTAGGAGATATTGTGTAAACTTTTCCAGAGTTTGAGAGTAAGTGATTTTTATTTTTTTTTCACATTATCATATATGGGAACAGTGCATATCTATATGCACTGTTCCCATTTTTCAGCTGAAGCAGGCTGCTGCTGCTTGCAAAAGTACTCTAAAAATCCCACAGCTCAGCATGACACAGCAGCAGGCAGAGTAAGCAACCAGCTGATTTTTTAGCAGATGCGGCTTCATATCTTTCCTGCAGGAGTTGGTAAACAGCAAAAACAGTGATAAATGAGAGTGAGTATTGGTTTTTGCTACCTATCTTTTCCCTCTGGAGTGCTTAGTCTTTGTCCACAACTAACCTTAACAGACAGAGAGTTTATGAGAGCGCAATAAATCTCGGATAATCTAATAAACTGAACATAATTTTGAAGCACTGCTTTAATTTGATTGCCATAACAGACTTGGGGAAAGAAAGGAAGGATGTAATATGATACACTCCTATGAAATAGACTCATGGACTCCATGAAGTCCAGTGAAAAAACGTATACCCTTATTGTTTCCATAGCAATTAAGAGAGTAATTAGCAACAACAAGTTGCTGCCAATCAAATGCATTTGATGTAAGAACATCTATAAAATCAATAGTTTTGCAGTTTGCTGGACTGGAGGATTCTGGTGACACTACAATCTATCCAGGAGTCAAGTCCAGGTCAGATGGTGCAATGGGCACACATCAGTATTAGACTCCACAGGCCTTACTTAGCATGTTAAGTGTTAAAGTTCATGACAATATTTTATTTCTAATTAGCAAATGTAGCAAACTGTAGACTGACAATAGCATTTAGCATTTGTCATCAATACCATCTGTCTGAAGAGGATGGACAGATTATCATCATAATGAAGACAATTAGAAGTACAAAGAGACCACTCTTTATGTTTCCTGCATATTTATACGAAAACGTATTAATTACACTACCCACAATGCAACTTAGCTTGACTTTTGGCTAATGCAGCCACTACCCTTAAGCAGAGGTGATGGAAAAGGCTTTATAAAACTATTCACAGATGCAATTTTACTGCAAAGATACTCTGATGTTAAATATGGGATTATTTTTACCAACACACCTGAAAGTGAATTAAAAGTGTAAAATGTGGCATTTTCTTTTTCTTCGTTGGATCATAGATTAATTGATCAATCTCAGTCAGCTCTCGTTAAATTCAAGACGCGCAGCCACGTACACCCGGCCACTCTTACAGATGTATAAACAGTTAGTCTGACCTTGTGCGTCCGCGCGCATTCACAAGTTGAAATAGAGCTTAACAACAAACAAACCCCTGACCTGTTTGACATGTGACATTTGGGAACTTGTTCTAGTCAGTGTCCTCTTCTTCAGCTGTAACAACATCTGTGCGTCTGTGTGTGAGAGTCGGCGTGTGTCATGTGTGCATACGTGCATTCATCCACATGCTAACAAACAGTGGATGAGGCATATTTACAGTTGGGTGATTATTTTTTAACCTTTGTGGTCAGAGCTACGAGGGAAGAAAAGATACGTCTATGGTGAGAAACGGTTGACTTCTTGCCATAAACTATTCACTGTTATTGTTAAAGTTTCTACTTTCATCCACGTAGATGCTTCAGAGCTGTGTCAGAACAGAATGTCTAACGTGCATATAAAATGTGGAGCAAACGTTTGGGTCTATGGTGGGAATCTGAGAGAGGCAATCTGCTCTTTAGACTTATTTTTTATTAGCATTCACTGGTCCCTGAAAGTCCTGATAAAGGCCTCACTCAAGGGCAGCATGGCTGTATCCTGCAAAGAGATATTATTATTTATTATTTTATTTTATTTTATTAACATCACCATGACAGAGCACGGGGTGATGTGCCTTATGTTTTGCTGCTGATTTGGCCAGCCTTCTGGAGGGCACAGGCTCCTGTTGTGTTTAAAACAGGACTTCTGCTCGCTGCTTCAACAAGGGTAATTTTAGAGGCAAACAGCAGCTGTAACGTCCACTTGACTCTGTGAATAAAATCAGTATGCTATGTACATACATGTGCATTGTTATTTTTGTCCTATAGAAAATCTGTATTAAAAAATGAAGTAAATGCAACATAATCTGCACTTTTCCTGGACTGACTGTCAGCACCCAAGGCTCAAATAAAGCTGAAAACTGTCTGATCCCAGGTGTATACTAACAGGGCAAGAAATTTGTGACCCGATAGCACTGAACAACATTTTTACACGATATTTCTGATGCATCATGTTGACTATGTAATGTGGATTACAGTTTGGTGTTTGAGAACTGAAATCATTTTGTACCATTTTGCACAAATGTTATGTTCTGTCACTCTCTCATACTCACACACACACACGTTTTACAGTCCTGTGGATTTTGAGTGTGTCTGTGTGTTTTCTCACCAGTCTGAGCTGGTGTGGATGTGCATTTAAATGTGTGTGTGTGATGCCATGCACTTTGTCTCCTACCCTGGAGTGAGGTTTATTTTTGAGGTGATGCATGATGGTTTGCTCCCACAGGACACTCGTGCTGTCAAAACAAATCACTCGGTGTGTGTGTGTGTCTGTTTATTTGAGTCTCCACGTGGCTGGTTTATTTCTTTTATGCATCTGCCCCTATTAATGCTTACAGTGCATGTATGTGGCTATGGATAGATCACTTTGCATGTGTGCATGCAGACTTAAAGCGAAAAATTCCAGCTGTAACTGTGTATATATTTTCAACAAAAAAAAATTCAGGCAGCAGCTATAGCTACAATGTCTCATACAGTAGGTTTACTTTATATATAAATGTGTGGTGTGTTTATATGTTTTTCATATGTTTATCACCAGCATCACTAATCAAAACTGGCCTTCAAAAGAACCACTGAAGAATAACCATACTCTGATCTAGCACTGATAATAGAAACAGTCTCCTTGTGCAATCATCGGCCACCTTATTATGTACACCTTGCTATTTTTAGACCAGGAGCGTATCCAGAAGGGGGGCATGGGGTGGCAGCCCTCCTCCTCTGAAATTTGATTAGATAAGCTTTATTTTCTTTCTCTGAAACCAGCCGAGAGTTTCCTTGGCTGTGTGTTTGGGATCATTGTCTTGCTGAAACATCCACCCTCATTTCATCTTTATCATCCTGGTAGATGATGGCACATTTTTTCATTCATTCTTCACCACAAAAGCCCCACGTCATGATGTTGTCATGGTGTTTTTGGGGTGATATGCAGTGCCTTTTGACCTCAGAACATGGTGTCTATTATGGCATCCAAGGAGTTGAGTTTTGGTTTAGTCATCTGACCAGACAAGGTGGTTTAGTGCATCACTTAGTGTTTTCTTTGAAACAATGGTACCTGCCAGTTGGAGGTCTTCTGAAGCTCTCCACAGGTGGTCCGTAACTCTAAGTGGCAGGATTGCTTTCTAAATACTGATAGTTTTCATTTGGTGTCACGACTTTCCTCCCTTTCTTCATGCATTCAATACTGTTTCCCTGTGTCCTTTCTCATTATTACACATAATTCATGGACATCTATGGTTTGATTTCTGTGCATGATTGGATTGGTTGGGTTCTTATCGACATCTGGTGAGAATTTCATGTCAATAGTACCTTTAGAAAGATATTTACTTGTTGATGTGTTCAATACTTATTTTACCTGCTGTATATTTAAAGCCTTGTGCAGCCCCACTTTTCACATAATAAATCTATAATAGGTCACATGAGCCTGAAAATGATGTTTTCCATGCTGGTTTTCAAGTTATGTGTTATGTTTTTGTGACTTATGTATTTTGTGTAAAAGTAAATGAACCAAAAAGTCTGTAAGGTTATGAGCAAATCCTTTTTCAGGGTCGATATTGATTGATCTCTCACAACAGTTTCAATCACAGTGCAATGCCTTACAACACAGCGTTACAGTGAATTTGTGGGGGGCAGGTGCAGGGCACCAGATCAAATCTGAGGTCTAAATCCACTGTGGCAGCTGTGACGTTGCTCTGACGTGCGCATGTGTGTCAGTGCCTGAAGGGGAATTGATTTTGTGCATCCATGGCTATTCCCCGAGCACTTGCAAAAGTTGACCATCTTCATGGATTTACATGTCTATGTGTGTGTGTTAATGAGCCATTCCAAAACACAGTTATCAATCTATTTTATTAACCCAGCTGATTGCTGTTGTTACTGGCAACAGATGGTAGGAGACTTTCTAATCAGCCCTTCACGCGTTTACTTTCAATTATCGTTGTATTTTGTCCAAAAACTCTTAAATTCTGCAGCACTCTTTTTTCCTGTCAGCTGACTTTATTTTATCTTCATCTCCCATTTTCAGACCTTTTACCTGCATGACTGGAAGCTCCATACCAAAAGTAAAAGTTCCCACTTAAGGAAAGAAAATATGGCTCTAAAATTAAAATATTTCAAAAACAGTTTTCCTTCTTGACCGAGTGAATGAGTGTGGTAAGCTGACTGTCACAGGTGGCATCACTCAGTGCTGTAATATTAACAGAATTCATAGAAACAAATGTGGCCATTGAGGTCTAATGTCATTTGATGTTAAACCACAGAATTATAATTTGAGACTTATTAGTTCTGTAATGTGTTACTAAATCAAATTCACTCTTATATTAAATTGTTTTAAAGTTACCACTCAAACAAGTATGTTCTTACTTGAAATGGTAGGTGAAAAAAAATCATTGGACATATTTTTTCCTACACATTTAAATTAAAATTCTCATTCATGTTAAGGAAAAATACTGCAGAATGGTCTATAAAATATATATTCTATATACTGGGGTTTCTGACTGGAGATCATGTGCACATTGCTTAAGAATTGTCCACATATTGGGTGTGACACAACTACATGTTGCTAGGGAAAAATGTGTTTTTCCCTGACTAGTTGGTAGCGGTTCCTGGAGGTTGCTGGCTGTTGCTGGGCAAAATCAGCTGCAAAGAAAGTGTTGTACTGAATACCTTAGAGTGATTGCTTTGATTGCTAGCAGATTGCCATGGTTGCCTGTAGTTTATCATGTTTGCTTACAAGTACTTGCCAAGTTGTAATAAAACTTGAAATAGTGCCAGATAGATCTAGTGGTAGGTAGATAGTCATGAAATAGTTTGTAGGCCTTTGTAGGCTGGGACCCCTTGATCCCACTCTGCCACCATGACTGTTACACATGCAAAATTGGCAGACAACATTTGCGGTCATGCGTTTTCAAAATCTTAATATATAATAGCCCATTGATTTCTGTGGGACCTGAACTAGTTTTGGAACCATAGGTATCACCGCCTGGTGGCCACTAAAAAGAATGCAGATTTGAGGAACCTTGCAGACTCAAAAGCTATGTCCATCTTTCATGCAGACTACCCCAGGAGTTGATCCAGGAGTGGAAAGTGTATCACGACCGCTTTCATACATATTTCAGGGTGTCAGCGGGCAGTTTGAGCTCTTGTTGGCAGAGTTGGGAACACATCTGAGGAGGCAGAGAAACAATTTCAGAGAGTTGATTGACCCAGAGCAGCATCCAGCTGTGTGTCTGAGGTAAAATACTATTTCCATATCATTGGTTATTCAGTACTGGTGCACATTTTGAGCTAGGAGCATCCTTTTTGCCAAATGCAGTCTGTTTATTTGCATTTGAAAAATTGAAAAAGTAGAAGTACAGATACCTGTAGCAACTTTTTTACTCAAGTAAAAGTGAAAAAGTACAGGCTCTGAGAAAACATGAGAATAGAAAAATTATTAAAGTATAAATTCTAATTCTAATTAATGTATGTAGCTTAAATCTGTTATGTAGGACATCTGCAGTCAAAGAGTATTCATTCACAGCTATCCTGGCTGATGTCCATCCCCTACACTGATGCTATACTTTTATACTGTTTATACTGTCTTTACACTAGACAATATAAAGCTGGAATTCAGTGAATGAATCTAAGCAACATCAGCTTAAATGCAAATTCATCTCTGCTACACTTGGTGTAACCTAAATCTGACCATGAACACTACAGCCACTGTGCATCGGTCCAACACAGAGCTTTACTGTAAATTCATCCTGGACAAACCTACCCAGTATTTTTATGCAACATTTGAATAACAAAGTTAGCATTGCTTAGTTTGTTTTGCAGGATGTTTCACAAAATGAAAATACATAATTTATCAAAACCCATCATATACAAATCAAATAAGTGAGTTTATTGAGTGTCACTGAGCAGTCTTTACCTTTTAATCTAACCTGTCCTGTTTTTCTACATCTTTCTTCATCTCTGAGTGAAGTTAGCTCGCACTCTTCTCTCTCCCTGTGAAATACAGCAGCTGGACCTTTAGCTAGCAACACAGTGTGCGACATTCGATTAGTAAAGTCCTTAACTCTACTATTTCTGCCCTCTCCCACTTAACTTCCTTATTTGGCCCTCACACACTCAGATGTAGGTGCCCCAGTTACTTATGGAAAATAGGACAGTGACTGTGGTTGCAAGTCCTGTGAATGTGTGTCTTTAGGGCACTTTTTCCTGCACACATAAGAAATGGGTGAGCAAATGTCATGCTACAGAAGATGCTCTGTGTGTGTATGCTTGTTTTTGTTGTCTCTTCCTAGTCTGACTAGCTAATGGGTGGTGATCACCTTAATCATTTTGCAGATTTGAGCCTTCAAATTTTAGGATAGGTGTGCTGGTTCATGTTAGCTTTGCAGTAGAATCTCGCTGTAAGAAGCACACACCTTGTTTAACTTATTGAGCGTGGTATTAAACGTACTGTTTTGTCCTCTGTTAGCCATCTTGTAGAAATGTCAAGGGTCTTGAAATGTTATTTCCCTTTGCTGTATTGGAGTATTTATGTTAACAATAAATGACTAGTTGTGAATGGAAAATTCATATCTCAATCTGCTGAGCTCACCTCAACTCTTAACCTTTAAATTAGGGTGTTTTCAGTCCCACTGCCACAGGTGTATAAAATCAAGCACCTTTTCAAATACATCCAGAAAATAAAACTCTAGAAGGATGTGCTGTTTAGGTAAAGCCAGACTAGATATGTCACCATTTCCAGGATTTGGAAAAGGGACAAAACTCAGCAGAAATCTGAGAATGAGGCACTTTACCTTTAACATTGTATTAAATGAAAATAAATATATGAAAACATATGAAATCAGACACAATAGGCATCAGTGTGGATTTAGTATTGTAGTCATCCCATTTAAGAGCACGTGCACTAATTACATGGCATTTGCACTAATACTGAGGGTTACTGAGTGTCAGTGTAATTCCATGCTGTACAAAAGCTATCACATTAACTCACTGACTAATCTCAGTCAGGTGCATCAGGAGGATTAGCTGGAAAATGGAAAACACACACCAATGCCTCCAATGTCATATTGTACATACTGTATACATGCATCTTAGGCGAGATTAATGCAGTACTGTTTCAAATCTAGCAAAAAACAAACAAAAAGAAAATAAAAGCATGCATTGCCTTTTTTTTTTTTTTTTGCATGATCTTAGTATTCAATCATACATTTGACCATAGAAATCACATCACCTGATGGAGTCCTCACGCATCTGTCACATCTGGTTAAACAGCCAGGCGGCCTATAGCTAACCAGTCATCAACTAATTGGAAGGGCGGTGGTTGGACAGTCCTTGGGCACTACTGAAGCTCATCTCACACAACCAATGTGACATGAAACTTAAAAAACTCTGACGTTTTTAAGGTTTTCAAAATTCCACTTTCACATAATAAAAGAATGAAATGTCAGGAATCCCGTGGTAAAATACTGTAGCTGTTTCACAATTTGCAATTTATTGGATTGTTTTCAAATGACTCCATCCAGCGGAATAAACACACACATTTTGGTGCACGTAGCCACTTCTGAAAAGTTATTACAGTTAGGCATCAATGTGGCCTCAGCATCGACGATGTCATGAGATAACAAAACAAAATCAATCAGTAACCTGATAACAAAGGTGCCAAATTAAAGATAAGGAAAACAAATCGGTTATATCTTTGAAGTATTTTTTGTCAATGTTTCGTCTGAATGCCTTCGTTTAAATGTTTCATCCAGGCTTGACTAGAAGAGCACGTACGAGTGAGTAACTTTTCCTGTGAACACACAGGAGACAGAAGTACACACGGACACAAATATTTAAGTAAGCACTCGACAGTCACAGTGGATCACTCTGCAATCAGAGCAAACCAACAAGTGTAAACGCGCTAATTTTCTGATCGCTGGGTATTACATGTCTGCCCTGTGTGGGGACTGGTATGTTGTATGTGGTATTTGTATGTGTGTGTTTGTGCGTTTTGATTGTGTCAAATGTGGCGTGACTTTCTAATCACAGATCGTGTTCCAAAGATGTGAAAAATCAAACCACAGTCATGACTTACGAACGCAAGGATGCACGAACTAAAAAAAAAAAAAAAAAAAGACTTATATTTAAGAAAAACTGCTCAGCAATCATAGCCTGTGATCTCATTTTGACAGTTTTCTATAAGTATGACCATTAATGCCTGTGGCTGTTTATGATTTCTCCTGCAAACCACTGAGTTTGGTTGATTGTGGCTTCAGAATGAAACATTGTATGCCACTGAATAATGTATGACTCTGAAGGGGAACCAGCCTGAGCGATAGAGGATTATAACGAATTCCAGTGGCACATAGAAGTCAGTCCTCTTATCCGTTGCTGAAACACTGCTTCATATCTGAGCAAACATGAAGCTCAAAGCTCGGATTGAGAAAAAAAACTTGACTCGGGGCCGTGTACGCCATATCTTCGCCGACTCCGAGCTCCTACATCAAAGTAGCACCACAGTCCCTCAGAAGTAGCAAAGTTTTAAGTATCCACAAGAAAAAAAATGCAGGAGAAGAGAAAAAAAATCCCCTCTGAATATATTTTCCAGCCGACCAGACAGACATAACAAAGTCAGTCTATGACACTACAGTAAATCACTTTAGGCTTCAGCTCACAATCTGTTCTCACTGAAGTGGTGGCTTGGCAATTCAAAAAAGCATGAATATGAAAATATCAAATTCTTTCCTTTCAGTCATTCTGTTGTGGATACACATGTAACCTTAGGCTTATTGTCTTGGCTCATGAGTACGCCCCTTCTAAACTTCAAGCCATGGACTGCTGCCCTGAAATTCCCCTGTAAAATTTCTTCATGCAATTTTCAGTTCATTGTTCCCTGATGATGATTGCAAGTCCAAACCCCGAGGTAGCAAAGCAGCTCCAGACTGATGCACTCCACCATCATTCACAGTCAGGCTGAAGGTTTTTGTGTTGTTGTGCAATGCCTTTTTTCCCCTTCCAAACAAACTGGTTTGCAGTCAAAAATTGTCAAGTTTTGTTTCACAGGTTGGCGGATCATCCAGATGGTCTTTTGAAAAGGTCTTTATACCATTTTCTAGTTTGTTCACCCCTGTAATGCATCATCTGCATGCGAAAGTCATTATAATAAAGGCATGGTTAAATCTAAGAGGCCCAAAGTGTGCCTAGAAAATATCGTCTGCATAATTACACCACCAGCACCAGCCTGACCATTAATACGAGGCATAATGGCAAAACTCCATGCTTTCATGCTGTTTATGCCAAAATTTGACCCTGATATCTGTATATCACAGCAGAATTTGGTTGTATTTGAATTACTGTCGCCTTTTACCAGCTCGAAGCAGTCTGGCCATTCTCCTTCAGATATCAATAAGGCATTTCCATCATAAGAACTGCTGCTCACTGGATATTTCTCTCTTTTTCGGACCATTCTGTGTAAACCCCAGAGATGGTTGTGCTGGAAAATCCCAGAAGATCAGCAGTTTCTGAAATACTCTGAGCAGCCCGCTTGGCACCAACAACATTCAGAGTCCATTAAATCAACTTTCTTCCTTATTCTGATGCTGCGTTTGAACTTCAGCATGTTGTCTTGGTTATGTCTACGTGCCCAGATGCACTGAGTTCCTGCTTTGTGATTGGCTGATTAGATATTTGCTTTAACAAGTAGTTGAACAGGTGTGCCTAAAAAGCTTCTGTGCATAAAAACACAAAAGTGCTGATACGGAGATTTTATAAACGTATATAAACGTTGGACAGAGAAAGGCTAGCTGCTCGCCTCTGTTTAAGCTAAGCTAATATGCTTCCAACTACACTGCTGGGAAATAAATAAGTGTATTTTCCAGAATTCTTGATGCATTTTTGAAGTAAATGCAAAGCAAAGCACCCTATTATATGTCACATCGGCAGCTGGCATAAATCACCTCGAGCAGATGAGAATGTCATCATATTGAATCATTAAACAAAGTAATGGACACATTAAAGGATGAAATAAAATTAATGAAATGTCAGGCGCGGCTGAAAAGTTATTACTTACCAGCTCAGCAAACAAGTGCACTCATTACATGAGCTTTCCTTCCTATGTGGGTTTGGCTTCCTAATCACTCAAGCGCAAAGTCTTCAGTGGACTTGTTAGGTTCATAAGTTACAACAGGATTTTATGTTTTGTTTTACACGTTGTTTGCAAGGCAACGGTTAAAAATGTTATTTTGAAATCGAGTCTAATTTTAAAAACATACCAGCGAAAGTCTAAACGCAGCAGAAACTGTTCTCCTGCTCTTCCTCCATCAGAAGAAACATTACTCTTATCCTCAACAGCAGGCAGGTGGATTTCATCTCTCACTTCAAGCTAAACTCAGCCTCATGCCCAAAGCAGTCTTGTCTCCAGCCCACATATAAGACGAAAAAAAGAGAGAGAAAATCTATTCCCGTGGTCTTGTCTCTGACACATCAGTAAACCTGAAGCAACTAAAAATGGTCTCTCTCTGAGGAAAGCCTGTGAGCCTCCAGTCTGACCCCGCTGCCTCCTCTCTCCTCTTCATCGCTGCAGCTAACGTAAGATTTAAGACGACGAGGAGGCAAATGAATTCACTCCAGCTGCAGACAACGACGGCGCGCATATGTCATTTCAAGTTGTATACACATATCTCTGTACAGGCTCAGCAACGTACACTTGAATCAGTGCACTTTTTCTCTGACATTTCAACACTATGTTATCTGTCTCATATACAAGTGTAAACAAAAGGACTCCATAAAGCCACCTGGAGAGTAGGTTGCCATTTAATCAATACCCACAAGTCCCCTCTGTTCTCTTGGAAGGCTAAGGTTGCATCAAAGGAGAGCTGGAAAAAAAGAGAGCGATGAAGATGAGCAGCAGATTCTACAGGTTGGGTTAAACAACCAATCCGTGTCATTGTGTGGGTCTCAGACAACCAATGTTTGCCTTTGATTACAATTTGAAGGCAGATGTGGCACTGAAAGAACTCTTTGTGGCTGGTTTTACTTGATGTGTTTGTGTATCTGTTCAATTCAAAGGTTAAAGCAAAAGCTAAGTGTAGGATGTTCATGGAGATTGCTAACCGACCTCTTAGCACTGATGATAGCCAACGTGTGCAGGCGAAAAGACTTACGATCACAGGTAAGAAATAATATGCGATGCAGGAAAAAAAAGGTTAATGCGGCAGACTGACACAAGCAATCTATGAGTTACCCTCGAGAGCAGGAGGAGAATGAGATTGAAGGAAGGAGACGGTCAGCTGAATATGTTCAACAAAAACAGACGCTACCAGGCAGAGAGGTGAGAAGGGAGGGAAAAAGAGAAAGATGAGATATGATGGCAGTGACAATATGGAGGAAGAAAGGAGGAAAACATTCACGCAAGATAAGAGTGAAATTAAGAAAGAGAAGCAAGGTTGAGAGACATTTACATTTAGATACACAAGGGAGGAAAAAAGACAGCAGTAAAAAAAACGAGGCTTGAGCGTGCTTAACTGTGGAGCATCACAGATACTCATATACATAAAAATGCACTTGTAGCATTTGGTAGCAATGTTGAAACTGGTTAATATACAAAGTTTTAACTGTTGACATTGAGAAAAGTTATATTTTATGTTTCAGATCAATTGTGATGAGCATTTTTTTAATTATTATTATTATTATTCTGATGTGTAGAGAATAACAGGAAAGTGTAGAAAGAGTGAGGGTGAATGACAGGAAATGATCTGGGAGATATGAACCCAAGCCCATGCAGGATGACTATAGCTGTCAGTGTATGTCATCAGTCATGGTTAGCATGCACACTGAGGTTTAGGTGTTCTATGTGTTATTAAAAACAACTTTGTATATTGTAAAGCATTACTGGTGCCCTCACAAATGTGCAAGAGAATGTCATGTGCACATATACACCTGTGTATGACCTTGGATGCTGGTTTTCTAGTTTTCTCCTCTTAACATCAGAGAATATGGAAAAAATAGAGAATAAGAAAAGCAGCTGATCTGCAAAATTATTAAAGTTCATTTTATTTACATTTTACACATTTGAAACATTTGAAAATGACAAAAAAGTATTTTTTTTATTTTGATCATCACTAATTCCCTTGTTAAACATATTTATTCTTATTTTTATCCAACAGTTGGATGGAAAAATTTTGCTTCTGGATTTAACAGGAAGTCAGTGAAGTGAAATGGGAGAAATATGCTCTCTCTTTCCGGTTCCCTGTCAGTACTCACGCTGCAGCATTTTAGATCAACTCAAGGCTTTTCCAGGATAATGAATTGCAACAGTCTAGCCTTGAAGTAAAAAGGCAGGAAGTAGTTTTTCAGCATCACTCTGAGACAGGATGTTTCTAATTCTAGAGATATCGTGCAAACATATTAAAGCAGTCCTACATATGTTTGATATTTACATGGACATATATATCCTAGCTAAAAACCACTCCAAGATTCCTCACAGTGTTTCTGGAGGCCGAGGTAAGAATTAGGATTTATTCACAATTTCACAACAACTGACATCAACCTTTCACCAACCAGTCATGTGACCAGAAGTTGCTGGCTGGTTGCCAATCAGTTTCTAGTTTCATGAGACTGAAATCCGATACAGTGTGTAGAAAGAAAACAATATGACATGTTGGATATATTGTGTGTCTGTGTATTGGGTTGGTGATTTTTGTAGAATTTCCTTTTTTATACTTATCAGAACTGAGAATCTAAAGATAGACGGTGTCAGATGCTGTCTAAGTTCTTAGGTCCTTTGAGACAAGCCTATAAGTTCTGGCTTGGCAAATAAACTTGACAGGACGTGACTGGATTCGAGTCGAATACCAAAGCGACTTCAGTGTCAGTGTTTTTCTTCTTTGGCACTTCTGAAAGGTGTGCGTTTGTATGGCAGCTGAGTGTCGGCTATGTGGACGTGTGTGTATCCTTCTGTCTCTGCGGAGCTTCAGCCTTCATCTTGAAGCTATCCCAGTAGGCGGGGTCTTCGTCTGTTAGAGGCGAGGCCGAGCCGATGAGCTCGCTGAACGACAGCACGGTAAATGTGGTGGGCGGAAGAAGAGAAGGCGGACGAGGCTGTGAGGAACCGGGAAGAAAGTTTGTATTGTTTATCCTACAGTATGATAGCTACTCTTACTATTGTAGATTTGTCTTATAGGAATAAGTTGTTTTGTTTTTTTAAATCTATTCATTACAAGTTCACATTGTTTTAATGGAAAAGTTATGTTTCCTTACTGCAGGGCATGGGTTGTCTGCTGGTCCGAGTGCTACAGCAACATGATGATCAGCATCCAGTAAACTCTCCTGCAGAATGACACACAAATCCAAAAATATGCAGTCTGCATAGACTTTGGACCTTAACAAATCATTTTAGGACGTTTGGCACAAAAAAGGGCACATAGTAATGTCAATAGAGAGAAAATCAATAATTTATTTGAGTGGTGAGGAAAACCAAATTTTAACAGGCAGAAACCTCCAACAGGCTCAGTGAGGGGGGCCATCTGCATCGATGCTTGAGGCAAGAGCAAAGAATAGGATAGCCAGCCAACAACAAAAAAAATGCAGCAGTAAACACTCGGCAGGTTGGCGATGAGGCCAGTGATAGCTCATCGCTGCAGTTTCAAAGACTTACTGAAAAGTTAGAGAGGAAAGGAAACAGAGGAAAAGCATGCGTGTTCACAAACTGCAGGGGAGATGTCACAAACTACTGACATGCAATAGTGGCAAACTGTAAATGCACTGAGAAAGAAAGGAAGAGGTGAAGTGACCATTACACCACAGCGTAGCTGATTTACAGATGATTTAGGGTCACCTGATCCAGGCCTAATGATAAGCTTATCAAAGAATAAAGTATTTAAGGTTAACATTAAAGAAGAGAGTCTGCGTCATGACCTGGTTGTGTAGGAACAGAGCCTGACAGCTAAAGGCCTCCCGTGGTATTTTTGGAAGAGCCAGAAGTACAGAGCAAAGTGCTCTACTGGGTACTATTAGATCTTTAAGATATGATGAAGCTTGGTCGTTAAGGGTTTGTATGTGAGGAGAAGGATTTTAAATTCCTTAAATCTAGAAAATATGATCTCTTTATAGTTTCTCTTAGTGCTTTTAATGGAACATATTGGATCAGAGACATTTTGAGTGAGCCTGGTAAAAATCCATGTGCTAAGTCATCAGCAATGCTCTGTGACAGGATGTTCCCAATTTTAAAAGCTGTAATTTTTTAAGGGCTTCAAAGAGATGACCTAGATCATTGTGGTGTGTTGTGTACCAATATGTTCTTGCTTTAAATATTTGTAACTTAGTGCCTGCTCTAGGGCAAAGAAAGGTACAGATTAATGGGGGGAGCAGAGCAATGGCAGAAAGAGGAGTTCTTTGCTCTGTGAGGTGCACTCCTCTAATCTTCAGTTATCATGTTAGGCAGGATGAAGAAACACTCGAGAGCCCCCCCAATCGCAACCACTTGTATTTCCGCACGAGGCCACCTATGATTCTCTCTGAAGATGCTCTCAAGGGCATATTCACTGTGGAAATGTGCATCAAGGACCCCTCTGCAGAGCATCCAAGTCCTTTGAACCACTGTGTTAAACTTTCCTAAAAGCTGCTTCCAGCTTGTTTAATGCGATCCCAAATTATATGGAAGAAACCCCCTCGGAAGCTCGTGTGGAGCTCATCTTGCTTTGAGCTGCCCTGGTTTGTAAAACATTACTTAATATTAAAAACAAAAAACAAAAGAAAAAAAAACACACACACACACACACACACACACACACACACACACACACACACACACACACACACACACACACACACACACACACGCTCATATTATCATCTTTGCACTTGAAACTAATCGGTCATCAGTTCTATTGCTGCATACAGTATTTCACTCTGTGTGGGAAGCAGCGATTGCTGAGGGCTACGTGGCTGGGAGGAAGAGAGTCTGCTGATAAATAATAGCTCAGAGCAGCTCATATCCAAAAAATGTAAGAAACAAACACAGAATAGCTTATTTTTATCTGTGTGTGTGTGTGTGAACTGCGCAAACATTTGTGAAGTGTGAACTAGCACAGCACTGATGCATTCCTGACACAAGTGGAAAATCCAGAAAAATGGAGCAATTATCAAATGGCATAGCAACATTTTAAACCTGAGAATAAAACCACAGACTACTTGGAAGCTGATGAGACACAAAATAGACTGAATTGTTGAGCTTCTTCTCACAAAATTTGGGAAAGCAGTAAACATTGTGTTGTGTGTCTGCATACCAGACTTAAATCTGGCATTTTAATTTGATCGTGACCTCTAACATGCAAACCTCTAGGTTTTAACAACATCTCTGGACTTTTATTTTTCTTCACAACACCAGACTCACTTCAAATACCCAGTCCTCTTCTTCCTCATCTAGATGCATCTTGGTCTGGCGCAGTACCTGGTCCTGTGTGAGCGGCTCAGACGGCGGGTGAAACTCCACCCTCTGCAGGTTGAAGCCCAGACCGGTGCCGATGGCTTTGATGAAGCTCTCCTTCAGGGCCTTGATGGAAAGGGAAGAAACCCGATCAGCTGCATGCAGAAAATGATGATCCGTGTCTATGCGTGTGTCTTCATGTGTGGGATGGTGTGTGTGTGTGGTGGTGGCGGTGGTGGAGGGTGTTTTGGCTAAGAAGAAACACCACTTAAAACCGCAACAGATGGGAGTTTGTGCACACATGTTTATCAGACTGCACACCAAAGGACATTGCGTGTCAGTGTGTGTGTGTGTATGTGTGTGTATCCAGCCAAAACCGACCCTGCTCGACAGCCAATAAGCCACAATAACACTATTACAAGGCTAATCGCTATGGCAACCGTTGAGCTCTGCCATTAGTCAACAGTGTGGCGGTGATATCAGTGCTTGACGTCTCTGTGCCACCCTCTCAATCGCACAAAATCTTTACTTAGCTCCACTGTTGCTTTTGCTGACCATCTGTGTGTGTGTGTGTGTGTATTAGAGAGAGAGAGAGTGTGAGTGCATGCAAGAAAATGAGAGAGAAAGGAGGCAAAAACCAAAGAAAAGGAAATGAAAGCGCGCGTCTCTGATGACAGCATGCCGCGATGCAGCAGGGCAGCGTTTGAGGAACAAATTTGCACATGTATGTAAAAAAAAATACAAGTGTGTGTCGCCTCAGAGGACAGTGGCAATGTTATGTTCTCCCTGTGCTTTCTTCTGTTACACACACAGCGCACAAGGTAGTATGGTTGCCATGGTTACCCAGTGGCGGTAGAACGCGGCGAGTTGCTGGTGCTCCGAGCCGGCTGATTGGATGGTGCTCCACTCGTGCGCTGTAAACTGACGAGTCATAATGCGGAAAAACTCCGGCACAGAGCTGCTACCTGGAGCGAGTGAAAGAGGTGCGGGGACCAAAAAATACAAAACCAAAACAAAAGGGGAAGAAAGAATGGATGGAAAAATATAAATGGGAGAATGAGGGAGGTGATGGAAAAGAAAAACAGTTATATTCAAACACAGCCTCTTTTTGATGGAAGCGTTTCGCACATTTGATTTCTGTGGTCACACAGAAATTCAAATTTACACGCACAAACAGCCTTGGCCTAGTCAATACTATACACATATGATGCAGCAGCGACCCCTTGTGGTGGAACTTCATAGCTAAACAAGTCTAAAAATGTAGTCATTTCATATATTGGCACAGGTTTATCCTAACCTGGGAACAACAGTGTTTACCTGGCATGGCGGTCTTCATGATATCCACCCCGACCTGCCTCCCCTGCTCTGCAGCAAGCACTGTGTAATCCCCTTGGTGGGAGAGATTGAAACTCCAGGCCAGATCTGACTCTGAACTGACCTGTAAGGAGAAAGATTAGATGTTTGAATGTATCGAAATACATGAAGTCTGCACTGAGCTTGACAAAAATCCAGTATTTGGGCCATGCTGACCCCTCCCTGCACTGTGTTATAGATATATTTCTGGTGACTCTGATTTTTAGTTACTTGTGCTGGAACACTTATAGCTTAGTGAAATGACAATGCAGTGAAGTAAAACGCTCCAGTATATGCAGACCTTGAATTTTACGAAAAAAGGAAATGGAGTGAACCTTGACAGGTGTTGCCAGGTAAGGTTTGCCTCTGGGAGATCGCTCCAGTCTGATCTCTGACCATGGGATCCCCATCTTCTCACACACAAACCTCCTTAGCAACAACCGGCCAGCCTGTTGAGGCAACAGACACGCAAAGACAGTAGTATAAACTTTTCAGAATAATTAAGGGAACACTTGATGATAACAGCAGAATACAAAGTTTTATAAACTTTGGGGACATCACTCTGACCAGGTAACAAACATAAACTAATTTGATTGCTTTGGTGCAAATTAAAGTGACAACAGGTGTACTGGAAATGCAATATGCAACATATTAATGGCATTTCAGGTTGTAGCCACAGACTGTTGCCCTCTTCTTATACTTCAGTTTAGCTTTTTTACCAGTGTCCTTATCGCTGCTGGTAGTTTGAGACAGGCTGTCATGGCACTGTCTATCTTCACAGATAACAGCAGGTTTGCACTAAGCACATGTGACAAGATGTGAAAAAATCTGGAGATGCCATGGCAAGTGATACGTTGCCTGAAACACCATCTGTGAAGAGAACAGGGCGCCCTGCCAGTTCTGGTGTTCTCTGGCAAGAACCTGTGAGGTAGGTCCCGCTAAAGGCCGTTAGGCCCTCATGCCACCAGAAACCTGTGGGAGTAAACCGGCTGGGCGTCATTCTGTAGGTCTCTGCTTCTGTTCCTCTTTGCACTAAGTTCAATTCAATTTAATTTAATTTAAATAGTGCCAAATACAGAGAAAAGCCCAACAATCAGTCAATCAAAGGTCAGTGGATCAATCCAAATATTTATAGTATCGATACCAACGCCGGTATCAGTATCAGATAGATACAAGCACCATATGATCAATACTTGGTTTCTGTCCTCCAATTTCAGATGTAGGCCACGGAACTGTGTTAAATTATTTGTTTTTAGAAATTAAAAAAATACACCTCAAACATACACTGTGAAAATGTCTGATCCTTTTTGTGTTGACTGCCACATCAGTTTTATTTGTAGTCCTTTAGAGACAGGCAATTTTACATTCCAGGTCTATTCAAAATACAAGGAAAGCTATGACGTGTTTTATTGTGTTAAGTAGGTAATGCGAAGAAAAGGAGCATCACAGTCACTTTGTGGTCATAATCATGACGCACTGGTCTTCCCAACAGAAGTTAACTTTACAGATTTAAAGTATCGCTACAGGTATCGGCAACGCTGGCTCTTTGTTTACTTGGTTCCTGATCGATACCAAAAATCGGTAAAGTTTAGATTTGGACTCACCATAGCTGACTTTGCATCCTTGGCGAACACAAACTGCCCGATCCGATCTTTCTCCTCCCGCTGGATGCAGCGAGCGGCGAACAGCCAGTCTGACCTGCTCGGCGTCCACGATCCGCAGCGGAAAGCCCACCGTACGGAACCCATCTCCTCGCCCCCTGCTCCACCTCTGACATCCGAGCTCCTCCACCGCAACTTCGGGCTGCTCACGAGCTGCTAACGAGCTAAAGTCAGCGCGGAGTCTTCGAATGTAATGTTCAGAGAAGTGCGGATTTTCGCACAGAGGTATCCCAACAGACTTTCCTGTTTACATTTCGGAGTTGACAGCGGTGCACATGCCCGGAAGAGCCCGGCGAGATTCAATGTCGTCATAAGTGGGCGCGGTGGAGGATTAACCAATAGGAGCGCTTAAAATGGCGCGTCACTGGCGGTACCTTCAAATGTTTCAACAACATTGGAAATACGACAACACTGCGATTCAGTTTCAATAAATTACCCCCCACCTCAGTGCAATACAGTGACAAAAGTAGAGACGATGTCCGAATGAGATAACACCAAATGCTTTTGTTTTATTTAGGTCTAAATGTCAAGTCTAAATCTCTCGAACCTTAAGCGTCTTTACAGCTTTGAAACCTTAGTGTCTCCCGTTTCAGACGGGGCTATGAAAGCAGCATTAAAATTGCATTTTAAACGGTGCTGCTTTGATTGCGGTTTTTCTGTGTGATTAAGGTGAGTTGTTTTTACTATTATTACCAGTGGTGTTTTATTGGAGGAGGTGACGAGATGCAGTAAAACATGAAATTTATGACTGTTTTGACAAAAATGTGCTGAGCCTCTCTGGTTACTGATGCCTTGTAGTCATCGAAAAAAAAAAATAAATCGTAATTTCTACGATTTGGAAGGTTAAAGAGGGAAAAATGTTTAACCTTCGAGGTTTGTTCATTTATATATTTATTTTTGTTTACATACAACTAGGTCTTTCTTGTGTCCTTGTGCGATAAGGTAACGCATGCCAAATATGCTATTATCATAGTAAAATTCTTGTTACAACACATTATTGTCTGCTGATTATAGACAAATAGTGATACTCGCAGAGTATAGTGATGTTTGATGTGCTTCAGAGACACTTGAAGCATGAGCAGTGCCCCTGCCCATCAGTATTCGTCATAGTTACGAGCGATCTCAGTATTTGCCTGTCTTTAGATTGAAAGGTGGCCTGTAGCTGATTGTCTAGCTCCAATTCAAAATTAGGGCAATTGATAAAAAAAAAAAAAAACCCAAAACCCTTAGAGTAAATTAAAATACTCAACATGTGTTTTTTTTTTTCTATAAAAAAGCCCCCCCAAACTAACTCATTCCACTTAATATACAGATCGCTTCATAAGTATTTGTATGATGACGCAATCGGTGCAATTTTGCCTGTCCATGCAATCATGGTGTACTTTAAATCAAACAATCAAAATGTGATAGAATTACAGACTTTCATCATTAATCCAAGGGATCTAACAAAAGTACTGCATTAACTAAAGGTATACACAGTCTTTCAATTTTAGTGGCTCAAACGTAATTTGTAAATTGACTGACAAGAAGTTTCATGGCCAGCTAAGAGACAGTCATAACTTTAGGGTCTGCTATGGCACATCAAAAGAAAAAAAAAGAAGAATAAATACACTGAACAGCCCAGCAACACCAAAAAGCCTGAAAACCATAGAATACAACTGAAGTGAATGATGACAGAATTACTTTTAAAGTTAAGAAAAACTGCTTTACGAAATCCAAACAAGTCAAGAACATTCCTGAGGAGGCAAAAGTATCATTGTCAGTTACAATAAAGAGACACCTTCATGAATGGAAATACAGAGGTCTCTACAGTAAGGGTCAAACCACTGGTTACACCGAAGAGGAGGAGGAAGGCCAGATTGGATTTGACCAGAAAATACCCGAATAGAGGGTAGAGATCTGAAGTGTACATGGGCATGTATGGCTGCCAGTGCAGCCAGGTGACTAGTGTTTACTGATGATGTGACTGCTGACATAAGCAGCAGCATGAATTGTGAAGTGTACATGGCTATACTCTCTGCTCAGATTCCACTAAAGCAACTGTAGGTGGCTGTATAAACTAAATCGTGTTATCTGCTTTCTTTTTTGTCTTTTACACAGGGCTAAACAAGAAGAAGGGCTAAAGAACACTTTCACCCTGTGATGCTTCTCTACGTGTGATATTACCTGGCAGCAGCCCATTCCAGGAGAAGTTGGACTGCAACCTGAAGCCTTCTTATAATATTAATAATAGCTTGTGTCTTATTAAAAGAAAAAACGAACCCTCCAATCAAACTTGAGCAAAGCAGGAAAGGATTTGATGACTTATCCCTCCAGTCTACCAGATCAATGCATTTCTTTCCAGCTGGTATTGCTTTAACCCCCAAGCCTTAAATGTCCATACTTAGAGACCCCCAGGTGGAAAACTTTAAAGTAGCTGAGCCACGGAGGAATTCCTCCCCGGTGTAAACTGTTGTGCTGCTGAAGGACAGCTAAACTACAGCAAACTTCCACACTTCTCTCTATTTGAGGACTGAGTTTCCCTTTTACACTGAACTGCGACCTGTCTCTTTACACCCCTGTTTCAGTCCTTTTCCTCTGATACCTTCTTCCATATCTGTGCCTCTCTTTCTCGTAACTTCACTCCTGTTTTTCCGGTTGTCTCTCTTGACTTGTTTTTCTTGCTCTCTACATTTCTGGGGGCTTCTGTCCCACTCCTTGCTGCCACACTGGATTTCCTGCAAATGAAGCACCTGAAGAGGAAGAGGAAGAGCAACTACAGTGTGAGGGAAACACAAACTCTCATCAGGGAGATCCACAAGAGGAGAGACGTGTTGTTCTCCAGACAGCAGGTGGAGATTATTTTCTTTTCTTTTCTTTTCTTTTCTTCTTAATTTTATCCACAGACAAATGCATACACAACTCTCTTTCCTCGGAAGCCTGAACCAAGGTGGGGAAAATGACAAAAACGGCAGCACAAACCATTCAGATAATTCTGCCGTCTCACCCGCCTGTGTTTAGTCAGCTCCAATTTATATTGGTCTAAATTAAAACATCTAGAGGCTGTAAATAATGAACAAAACGCTGACTTCAAGGTTTGAACTGGTTACATTATCGTTGCTGTCCACTAGAGAGCACCGACATGTCTGTTTTTCAGCTGCAGTATGTCCTGTGTGTTGCACCCTGGACACATTTCTGCTTATACATAACAGTCAGATTTTAATCTTCCTAATGAAATCAGTAGAAGAGGTTAAGAGGGTAGAGTTGAAAAAAAAAGCAAACATTTAATAACTTCGTGCTAACTATGTCACATGTACACTCTGCCCCAGTGTTCGCTTGTGAAGAGAGGGTAATTATTTTCAATGGCACAGGAGGATTTAATTTGTGCTGTCACTTTCTTTTCCATTCAGTAAACTAGTGTCATATTATTTAACTCTTTGAATGAAACAGTCTAACTGCTGGTCTTTCTTCTTTAATAGAACACAGCCATTAATGAGCTGAAGAGGCAGGCATGGGAGGAAGTGGCACAAGATGTGAATGCCCTGGGAGAGGGGGAGCTACGCACTGCTGCCGAGGTGCGTTTGTCTCCATTCAGATCGTATCGTTGCTTCTGTGGACCCAGTCGTGATTTTTCAAGCAGCCTTCCCTTTCTGATGTCCCGTGCAGGTGAAGCGTCGTTACCTCGACTGGCGTGCGCTTACGAAGAAAAAACAGCTGCAGACCGAGCTCTCTCTCTCTTCCTCGCCCCCCACTTTGGCCATTAAGACTGAGTATGAAAATTCCTCTCCAGAGCACGAGGCGCCTTCTTTGGGATCTGGTTGTGACCAGCTGCTTGACCTCTCGGGCTTTCCAAAGGACTGGCACTGCGACTGGCCGGAGATGGTGGCTCTCAGCGAGTCGAGCGGGCAGGCCGCGGGGGCACTGCCGGGAGTAAAGATGGAGGACGATGTCAGTGAATACAGAGTAACAGTGTGTGTGTGTGTGTGTGTGTGTGTTTCTCTCTCTGTAGAGTAGCCATCAAAGCTTAGAGTCTGTTAAATGACTTTTCATGTAAATGCGTACTGATTATTTTGTAAAAATATGCTCTTTAATACAGAGCTGCTAATATTATGAGAAGACAAACAGCCTATGTTGAAATTCAAGTGTTGCTAATGTGTAATTAGTCAAATTAATGTCCTCACCAGCCATTACTTAATACACATTATGCAGCTCAAGTGTCTCTAGTCAATCCAGGCTGTTGATTGTCCTCCTGCAGGTTCACAAGGTAGGGACTAAATTAAATTAAGCATGTGTTAATTAATTAGGATATAATTGAAGACTGACATTTAAATATTACTTTTCTGTGATTACATTAAGATCTGCTTTTAGATCAAATCTCACTGGTCACTGCTTCCTGGGTCCTGTCAAACAAAGTTCAGGTGTTACAGCAGCTAAAAAGTTAGTATATGCAGTATACACTATATAGTGTTCACTCATCTGCCTTCAAAAAGATATAAACTTGAGAAAAATCCCATTCTTAATCCATAGGGTTTAATATGATGCCCATCCAACCTTTGCAGCTTTTTCGGGTATCATCTTAGAAGAGGAAGGGGCCATCCCCAAACTGCTCCTACAAAGTTTGGAGCATGAAATTGTCCAAAATGTCTTGTTCTTTTCACTATATTAAGGGGCCGAGCCCAACTCCTGAAAAAGAACACATCTCTGCTGATCTAGAGTCCAGTGCTGGTGTGCTTTACACCACTGCAGCCAGCGCTTTGCATTGCACTTGGTGATGCAAGTTGCTCCATGAAGCTCTCTACACACTGTTCCTGAGCTAATCTGAAGGCCACATAAATTTTTGAGATCTGTAGTGATTTACTCTGCAGGAAGTTGGCGACCTCTGCGTACTATGCGCCTATGCGCCTAAGCTATGCGCCTCAGCTATGCGCCTCAGCTATGCGCCTCAGCATCCACTGACTCTCCTCTCCTCATTTTACGTAGCCTACGTAAAATGAGTTACCGTCGTTCCCAGTCGCTTCCACTTTGTAATAATGCCACTAAAAGCTGACTGTGGAATATTTACTAATGAGGAAATTTCACCACTCGACTTGGAATTCAAAGAGCTCCTGAGAGCGAGCCATGTTTGTAGAATCAGTCTGCCTAGGTGCTTTATATACCTGTGGCCATGGAAGTGATCGGAACTCCCGAATTCAATGATTTGGATGGGCGAGTGAAAATTTTTTGCCAATATAGATATTTATGCATCTCAAAAATTCTCCAGTATTTTGTGTCTTTGGTTGATTTAATACTGCCTTATAATATAAAACTGCACCATATCTAGTATAGCGGTTCATATTATCAGCCAGAGAATCTGCAGTAATAAAAGAAGTGATGTTGGTTTATGTGCAGACCATGAAATAATCAGCTCAGCACATGAAACCATCAAATGTAGTCGCAGAGATTTAGTTTAAAAATAATTTGGGGATAAACTCTCAGGCAGAAATCCAGATTGATGACTCAGAATAGCTCATGACTGTATTTATTGCTGTATCATTTATATAAAAACAAGAAAATAACTCAGGAGAAATGAGGATCCCCCATTTACCTCAGTGCTCCTCGAGCGCATCTTTCTTTGGGTTTATTTGTGGAGGCTTGCTTCAGACTCTCCTGTGAGAATTAAAAATAAGTGTGGCGTTCGCTTTAGTTATGCCGACCCAGAGGAGCTCCTCGTCCTGCTGATACCAAACACACATCCAAAAGGTAAGGTGTTGCTACAGTTGATGCACATCTGCAGGCCACTTTGCACCCCAGCTCCTCATTTTCATGCTGTCTGACTTAATCAATTTCATGTCTGCGATCACTGATGTCTGCAGTGTTCTGCGCTGAAAGCCTTGCTGCTGATCTCCCCACTGGTTATCCACACATGTGTGAAAATCTGTTAAATGATGACTGTCTCTCTCTTTCTCCTTCCCTCTAGCTGGACGGGGATGTGGGAGATGGAGAAATGGATGATGATGATATTCCCTCTCTCCTTTGTGACATCGAGGCACGTGTAGAGGGGCATGATACTGATGTTTATTCCCACAGTGACTTGGGCATGCCCAGCCCCTCCAAGGATCCGACTTCCACCACCAGCAGAGATCTACTGCTGCCCGGTGGCCTGATGGGAATGCTGGGTGAACTCAGCAGTGATGAGAACATAGGAGCAGGGTTTCTGGTTGCTGTTGAGAAACATCGTCTGGAGCTAGAGAAACAAAGGCTGGCTGTGGAGACTGAACGCCTGGCGGTGGAGAAAGAGCGGCTATTGGTGGAGAAAGAGCGACTTCGTCAGACAGAGGTGGAGAGAGAGCGGCTGCAAATAGAGAAGGAGAGGTTACAGGTGGAGAGAGAGAGGCTGAGGCTCATGCGTGTTGGCCAATCAGAGTACATCGACTCTTCTTTTAACCTGCCGCCGCAACAAGCCCCGGTGCTTTCCTCTCGTTCGTCCTTATCCTCAACTCATGATGGACAGAGGGAGAAGGGAGTGTCGGCGGCGGACTTGGAGGCAGCGAAGTTAAACCTGGAGAAGGAGAGACTGCAGCTGGAGAAGGAGAGACTGCAGTTCATCAAGTTTGAGGCTGGCAGGCTGCAGATTGAGAGAGAGCGCCTGCAAGTGGAGAAAGAGAGAATGCAGCTCCACAAAGACCATTTGTCAGTAAAAATCTGATAAGAGTGAGAAAAAGAGGGTGGCTGAGAAGGGTGAATAAATTAGATGTCTCCAGATTAGTATTGGTACTAGCAGCAGATTTGTCACAGACATACTGTCTACGTTTGGTGCGAGACGCTTTAATGATCTTTCCTAACTGGCCAAGAAGAAGCCCGAGAACAGTGCCTTAGGATGTATTATTTGTTCGGCACAATCAGCTTCCAAATGCAACAACTGTTGGCTGATGTTCAGCACTCTAGTTCACAGAAATGTGCAGTAGAAGATGTTTAATAAATACTGGGCTGTTAGTGCAATTAATCTTTATTGGTGCAGAAATATTTAAGTATATATATGAAATAGTGCTATTGTACTATAACTCCTATAAACCTTAATTCTTGCCATCTATTACTGAAAAACAAATAGTTCAGTCACACTACAGTCAGCATATAATGGTTATCTCCTTGCATCTAGGAAAAATGGTGGTTGCCTTATGATTACATTGAATATTTTGCATTTGGTAAATAACTGCAAATAGCTGCGACCAACTGCTCACACAGAAGGTAAGCGCTCAACTCCATCTACCTCTGGTTGGCCACTTTTGGTTGCAAGGTGATTGCACAGGTCACTTAGTGGGAGGCAAATGATTTTCTTCATACTATCGGACCTGGGCCGACTGCAGTCAGTCTCAGACAGATTGATGAAGGTTTGCAAATAGTTTATTAACTAATGTACAGATGCAGAAAGAATGCCAACAAGTTCACTCAGTCTGATGCGTCCCTTTGTATCCCTTTGAAAAGTGGTCTATTCTGGTTAGATTTCTATATAAACGCAGCACTATTGAGCACTTGTGTCATCGATCCATTGATCTATAGATCCATTGATCCATCCATCTTCTTCCACTTATTTGGGGCTGGGTCGTGGGGACAGCAGCCTAAGCAGAGAAGCCCAGGCCTACCACACCGAGATGTTCCCAGGCCACCTGAGATATAATCTCTCCAGTGTGTCTTGGGTCTGCCCAAAGGTATCCTTGCGGCAGGACGCCAACACCTTGCCTGGCTGGATGTAGTGTTCGTTGGGTAGCCTCAGCCAAGAGGACTGATCCCCAGTTACTTCTGTCATTTTGAAGTTAAATCACCATGTTACAGCAACTAAACCACCAATTGTGGAGGAATTTTTATGTCATATTTGGACTGTGAATGTAAGTAGTGATTGTGAATTTCTGTTTAATGTGAATTTTTGTGTATGTAGAGGCTCACAGATTCACAGTTTTCACCAGTTTCTGACAGTTAATCACAGATTCTGTTAATTCAGTTATAAATTGACAGCAGACTGACTCTGTTCTTTTTGCTGTCTTGACGTACCAAATTTGCTCTAAAGATGGCACCTGACTGCGTGCAGACACGGTCCCTGTCAGTCATTTCAAAGGCAGCAAGATTGCATGTTCATTGCACACGGTCACAGTAATTTGGGGCGTTCTGCGGTCTCCAACCACCGTTTTCTCTAGTGTGACTGTAACAAAAAACACACAACTTTTCTTGTACAGAAAAATTTTAGTTCACAGAAGACAAACACGATTGACAATAATATTTTAAGTTGATATCTCACCTTTTCACAGACTTTTAGATACTAATATCACTACCACTGAGCCAACACGAGTCACACCACAACCCTGAAACTGAGAAACCTAAATGGAATTCAGCCATTGCTAATTTTATATACCGCACACCTTTCTTCTTCCTGCTCATGTCAGGAAGGACTTTGCAAGATTTGTAAAGGAATTCCTGATCAGCAAGTTTGATGTGCATGCTAAAAAATACTGTAAGTGAAGTAATGAAAGTTTTGCTGTAAACATGCTGTAAAGTATTACTGGCTTTGAAGACTGTACTAAAAGCAGTGTCATCTGTAACATCAATGACACCAAACACAAGCTTTTATATTGACATTTAATAATAATAGTCATCATAAATATTGTTAGTTTTTCCTAATGTTAGATATTTTTTGTTATGTTCATTTATATTTGACATTCAATCATAGTATGAATATATTATTATATAAAACTAAAGTCTACGGAGCCCAAATTCATGAAACTTTCTTTGAACGCGGGCAAAGAAAATGTTAAATATCTGGGTGTAGGTCTGGGTTAATTAAAATAACAAAATCTGGGTATTGGACTTAGTGGAGAATGCATTACAAGTGCGTCTTTTTAAAATATTTTCCAGAAATTGTGACTTTTTGCTAAAATACTTGTTGATAAAGAGAAATTCAACTTCAAAAATTGTGGTGCTCAGAATGAAATAAAATCTGTTTTACATCCAGATCCCAAAGTGCTGCTTCTGATGATTAAGCTGTGAGGGCCCTTTCATGCCTTTATGCATAACGGTAAAAGAGAATAATAAGAAAAAATGTAAAAGTTTTTGACTCTTCTGCACTGATGCTCTTTAAGAAGAAGGGACAATTGCTGAAACGTCCCTTACGCGCAACTTTTGAGGACTTTACTAAATCTGATGTAACCTGGTGACACTCATGCAAATGTTTATCTGTGTCCCATCTTTACTAAACAAAAGACAGTTTGAGGTGAAAGTGAAACATTTAAGTTCATAAGAAAGACCTTTATTATCACCCGAGGGCTTACACAAACAAAAACGCACGCATTCAAACCGAGGTGGTCGAGGCAGACGGCTCAAATCACAAAAGGCTAGTTTACTTCTCAGTCCCATGGTTTATACTCGTCTCTACTTGAGAGATGAAAGCCTCATTCAGAAGGCTCTGCTTTATCTTTAGACGTGCTCTGAAAATCCACTGTATTGATTCAAAGAGTCCCTCAGCACCGAAGTCATACATTGAGTCAACTGACTGCTGTCTAGACTGTGTGAGCGTATTAGAAACATGGCCAGAGGTGAGGACAAAAAGCAATACAATATTTCCTTCCTGATATCGTGTTAACCTTACTTGACCTTATTCAGTGATGCAGCCCATTAAATCAGGTTAACAGATATTACACATTTATAACCTTTCTGAAAAAAGAAAAAGACATAAAAGTGAGGGAGAGCTGTTAGCGTTGTGAAGGTAAAACGCTGTCCACAGACTGAGATGCCCGCAGGTCCTGTGGCAGACTGTTTCACAGGTGGCGAGGATAAAAACTAAAAGCTGCCTGCCCAGAGGTCACAGAGCTCACTACAGCTCAAAGATCTGTGTCCAAGGATTTCAGGGGTCTAATACCTTAAAATCAGCTGTTTCAAGATTTGGAAAACAGCGGATGGACTTTAGAGGTAATCTCAGATTTTTCTTCTCAGACTTGCTGTAAGAGCTCTCGTTGGCAGTCTATAAAAGAGAGAAGAGATATTACCAAGCCAATCTGATTAGTAATGAAAGTGAACATTCTGCCCGTCTAGACCCATTCTAACCCATCGTTTTATAAAATTCCTTTAAAGATAAAATGCTTTGTGACTGTGCATTGAAAGCCAAAAAAAGTGCAAAAACATAAATTTGGTTTTGTTTCTGAGACACAATGAGTCATGTAAGTAATTATAACCCTGATCTGATGAGGTGCTGATTAAACCTAATGTGCTGTTTTACTGCATATTCTGATATTTCTATTGGAGTGGATGCATAATTTAATAAAAACCCTTGTCTTGTCAAGATAAATTTGCTTTCAACATGTTAGTTGGATAGAAGAGCATGAGTGGAAGATCCGCTTTGTACAACAGTTGATTGTCAGTCACTTAAAACTGGTTGGTGTCTGCTGTTCCTCTAATGTGAGAGAAATCAAGGCTTTTTGGGTCATTCCATCTAAATCCATCAAATGAAAAAGAAAAAAAACCCACTTGATGTGCATAAATTTGTCTAAAAAAAAAAAAAATGAGAGTTAGAGACACAGTTCTTTATTTTTTGTTCGTTTTTACTGTGATTAGGTTTCCAAAAAATAAATTTAAAAAAAGGTATTAGATGATTTTTTTGAGGGGCCATTTTAAAATTCTATTATCTAAAAAACTATTTGAGCTAGGTCCTGTATTATTATTATTAGTATTATTATTATTATTATTATTATTATTATTATTATTATTATTATTATTATCAGCATCATCATCATCATCATCATTATTATTATTATTATTATTTTCATAACAAATATCTGGTAGGCTACTATGGCTCTGCTAATATAGACCAGAAACCATAGTGTTGCAGGGAGGCAATATTTTTTTATATATTTTATTTAGAGCTTCTCACATGCATGAATGCTGTTACTTTTTGCAGTCAACTGCATATCTGAAATCTCCCTTCAGCAGCTTCTTTATAACTTCCTTGGACTCTCGTGAAGTAAATTTGGTGCCATGATGGATTTGTATGTAATTTGACATTTGACCTTGACTCCCAGTGCGTGTGTTACTACTGTCAGAGAAATTTATCACAGATTTAAGGGAATCAGCAATTAGTTTGTCACAGTGTGTTTTTGCTTCAAAAACACAGAAGCAAAGTGTTTTTGTTTTTTTGAAATCAACTTGTAATCAGTTCCATTTGATTTACTCATAAATCCAAACTGAAAATATTTTTGTCATTCTTTTTCCATTGGCATTAAATGACAAACAATCTCATTTATTCTCCATTCAGCCAGAAAATTGAATTTGCACTAATTCAACCCTGAAGAATCCCAGCTGTGAGTTTATTTATTGTCATCTCATTTTTTGTGTGCGGCTACTCCAGCTCTGTACGCATATAGGTAGGCAGTATGTACTAGAGTAACCCCACTTCTTAACAGTCTTAAAATATTCAGACCCTAGCAGCTGCAGTGGCAACAACAACAACAACAACAAACCAGCACAACGGTGAGCTGCTTGTGTGCGCTAAGAGTGTTGGAATTTAATCTTCTATCAGATCGTGAGAAATGCCTCAAGAAAAAGAGAGAGCAGGGGAGGTGGTCATAACGGGAAAGGAGCTGTGGATGACAAATCACGGTGTGACAGGGATTCCCCCTGAGAGACGAATGCAAAACAGGAGAAATAAGATATGACAAGAGGAGGGGAGGATAAAGAGAATGAGCAGTGAGAGGAGAGGAGAAATGAGGAGGGGCCGAGCAGAAGGGGGATAATGCAGAGCTGAGCGAAGGTAAGGCAGAGGCTGAGAAAGATAAATCGAGTCAGTAAAAATAAAAAGGTGAAAAGGCTGCTGTCACGTTGCAGTAACGATAAAAGAGGCAGACTGGAGGCGTGTGAGCGTTCACGTGTGTGCATTTGCACACGAAGGTGCAAGGTTAAAAGGGCGGTGGAACTCCACAAAACTGTTATTTTGCTTCATCTTCAAGTAAATGGGAAATACTTGTCAGTAATAACACAGCATGGTGTTCGAGCGCATGTGTGGGTTTCTGCGAGAGCGTGAGTGAGATGGGAAATAATGGGAAATGCTTGTTGGTGATAGCTCTGCATTAAGAGTGTTAGATCCCCGAGGATTGAAAAAAACAGAAACCCAAATGACAAACTCACAGCAGGGAATTTTTAACCCCATAACGGCAGGTCTACAGCAGAGACTGAGACATGTTGGTATCACACAGGGCAGACACATAAGAAGTCCTGTCAAACTTAAAAAAACAAACCTCCATCCGTCTCTGGAGAAAAATGGATTTCTCAAAACCACTGATTGAGCGATTTAGTCTTGGGGCGATCGTGGCTCAAGAGTTGGCAGTGCGTCTTGCAATCGGAAGGCTGCCGGTTCGAGCCCCGGCTCGATGTGTCTCGGTCGTTGTGTCTTTGGGCAAGACGCTTCACCCATTGCCTACTGGTGGTGGTCAGAGGGCCCGGTGGCGCCAGTGTTCGGCAGCCTCGCCTCTGTCAGTGCGCCCCAGGGTGGCTGTGGCTACAATGTAGCTTGCCATCACCAGTGTGTGAATGGGTGGACTGAATGTGTAAAGCGCTTTGGGGTCCTTAGGAACTAAGTAAAGCGCTATACAAATACAGGCCATTTACCATTTGGTTTAAAATGTAATGGCACGAGTACAGACACAAAAACCCAACCGTTTTTAAGTTAATTTAAGGGACACAGTAATCCTCATTTGCTATGATCCTTTTGCTTATTAAGTGCAAAGCAAAAAGCAGAAAATATGTAGATACAAAACACTAAAATAGTCCCTGAAGCTGCATGAAATCTACAGACAATTAGATGATATCCATGAATTTATTTCAGTTTGGTGTTGTGTTAAGTTCTCCACTGTAAAAGTGTTTTCTTATTAGAGAAAATCAATGGTTTTGTTGTCTGCTTTTATATTGTTACTTGCTATGTGTTTTATTTAGTATTTACATGTAACAAATCTATAAATAAATATAAGTTTTCATTTGAATTAATTGATTTTTTAAACTCTTTTGCTCTGGGGTGCGGATCATTTCTCGGTAGTCCGTGGTGGAACTGTATCCTTCTCAGTTTGGTTGGACAGTGATGGTCTTCTAGCTGCCAGGTCCCTACTCTGTTCCTGTGTGACTGTAGCGATGTGAGCATATAGTGCTGGTGATAATACATGAAAAGCTAGATCTTTCTGCAAACCTCCCTGCTCCATGGCGGTTAATGGCTGTTTACAGGCCTTGCAGTCTGGAGGTGACTGTGCCAGAAACTAGTCTAACGAATCCTGAGTAAACTGGGCCGCGTGATGGTCTGGCTGAGGTGTGAATGACTCTGATTAGAATCTCACTCAAAGATTAGAAACCCTCAGGGAAAGTGTGTTTGGTTGGTAGATCTGTGATTAAATACAAGATTAGTAAACCCTGACCTTGAAATCCTAACACTTGTTTATGTTGTGGATAATTTATAAGCCTACATCAAAAATACTACAATTATTATATATTCAGATGTTGCTGTTTGTGAATAAGTGGGGATCATGTGTCATGGCTCCTGCACACTCTACCCAGGTAGCACCTTTACCTGAAAAAGAGTATTTGTAAAGAGAGGACTATGACCTGCTGGCTGGTACATGTGGATAAAAGCAACTTTGGACTATGTCAGGACTTGAGTTCCCTGACTCTGTGTGTACGTCATGTCTCATAATGACTTTAGGCTCTTAAACTTGCTCCCTGGGGAGATGTTATATACTTGTGCCTGTTGTACCTTGGCAATTAAATGTTTCATTTACTTTCCTCAACATTAAGTGCTAATTTATTCATATCAAGTCAACCAAGTATTTTGTGCATGTAGTAGATTTACAGATTTAGGAGTGGAAAAAATGCAGTAACCCTTTTTGCCTCTGTACACAACTATAGTAGAATTTAAAGGTACAGTGTATATAATCTCACCACTAGATGTCAGTACATTACATACAGATTGCAGTCAACTGAATTGTGTTTTCTTATCTCTTCAAATAACAGTGGCAGCTGTAGAAAAAAACTGGCCACAGTTAACAATCAATATGTGATTGAAGATGTGATTGAGGCTCAAAAGTAATTATACAGATAAAAGATCTGTAGATGATTCCAAGTGTTGTGTTTAATTTGGATTTAGTAGATGTTAACTGTAGCTCTCAGTATGAGGTCATGTCCTTTACACAAAGAATGCCATCATTAGGCCATAAAAACAAATCTATCAGAGAGATAGACAAACCTTTAGGGGTGGTAAAATCAGTGATCTGTTATAGTCTTAAAAAGACTGAATCTACTGTCCAGCTCAGCAACAGCAAAAAGACCTAAAAGACCACAGAAGTCAGCTAAAGCGGATGATCGCAAATTATTTACTTGGTTAAGAAAACCTCAACATCAAACTAAGTGAAGAAGACTTTTAAGAAGGTTTGAGTTTCACTGTTAAAGTTGACTATCAGATGCCTTCCTGAATATAAATACTGAGAGTTTACAACAAGGTGCAAACCACTGGTTATGCTCAAGAACAAGGAGCTCAGATTAGACTTTGACATAAAATGTCTAAAAGACAGATTAAACCAAATTAAACTTGTACCAAAATGATGGGAAGAGAAAAGTATAAAGACTGAAAGAAACAGCTCATGATTCAAAACATAACACATTACCTAACAAACACAGTGAAGGCAATGTTAAGGCATGGGCGTGTATGAGTGCCAGTGGAACTGTTGACTCGTTGCTCAGATTCAGCCAAGTGCTGCAAAATTGATCGGACAGCACTTCACAATGAAAAGGATGATGACTCAAGTCATACTGCACAAGAAAACCAAGCGTTTCTCATGGCAAAAAAAAAAAAAAATCAGTATATTTCAATGGCGAAGTCAGTCACCTGATCTGAGTAGAGCATGCTTTTCAGTTATTAAATACAAAAATGGAGAAAGACCCACAAACAAGCAGCAAGGTCTGACAGAGCATCTCACAAGGGGGAAACAGCATTTGGTGATGCTCGGGGTTTCTAGACTACAGGGATCGAGTTCAAATCACTTTAATGTAAAATAAATAAATAAATAAAAACAATAAAATCTATAAAATTACATTTTTTTCCAGTTACTTCTGAAGCCCTGAAAACTGGGGCTATAAATTGATTGCAATTCCAAAGTTAATCCAGTACTTTTGTTGAAAGTCTATCTAAATCTGTATAAACTGTGGAACTCCTTGGCTTTCTTATTTCCTTCTTTCTATGTTGTTTTTTTTTATCATGTTTCATACTGCTTAGTTAGTACTTACCTCAGTCCAGTTAAATATATTTGACTATGGATCCTGCACTGTGAAACAAACCATTAAAAAAAGTGATCAATATCAATTTCATCATTTGGTTGAAAATTAATCCACCGTTCTGCTGTTGGAGGTGTAGCATTGAGATTACTGGATAAATAAGCACAGACAGAGACAGGAGATTGAGCATTGATGTTTTACTAGAAAAAAGAAAACCGATGGAAAGAAAGAAATAAAGGAAGAAAGAAACTGTTAAAGCCAGAGCGCTGACAACCCACCAGTCAGCTTTTTGCTGTTTTCGCACGAAATCTTATGCTCTGGTGGTGAAAACTAAAAGAAATGAAAAAAAGAAAAGAAAAGGCAACAGTATCATGTGAGGTTGAAGTGTCTGGTGTTTCTGGTCTGGTGAGCTGGATTAGTGATAACTGTAAGAAACCCACTATTTGAGCAGTTTTTCTCATGCTGGATTGGTGCAGTACTTCTGCAGGCTCCTGATCCCCTCGGCTGAGAAGTGAGTAGAAAATTTCTACCTTACTGGTAAAATTTATGGATAGTTTAAATCTGCTGTCTGAAACACATGTAGATTCAAGAGGTTCTTTTCTGTTTATGTGTTTGTCTGTTTGGCTTGAATAGATCTGATGCAGGACTAACACAAGATGAGGTGCGAGTTCAACAGACAAGGTTATGATACAAAAGGAAAGCAACGCTGAGAACGCAGAGCTAGAAGAAACTCAGATTGTCAACCGGTGTCTCAGGTTCTTGATTAATCTCTAGCCTGTTACTTTGCATTGGATTAGGGCAAGAAATTAAAATATTTTCAAGAAATCATCCTTGAGATGTGCTATGTACAGAGCTTTTTGTATGTTAGGGGAGACACAAGCCGAAGGAGGACAAGACAAAACGGGGAGGGGAGGAACAATGATGACCTAAGCAGGTGAGGGTAGGGTAAAGGACAAACTGTAAAATAACAGAATTGAGGGGCTTAGAGGTCACTGAAACAAAAGAGAAATGAGAAGGGCAGAAAACATTATGACACAGATCCTAAGCATCATGCTTCAGCTGTATTACAGCAAAATAACTGCACTAATTTATTTCCCTTATTTTTTCCCAAGATTTTCTCAGATATTAAAGGATCAGTGTGCAGGATTTAAAGTGCTTCTTTAAGCATGTTTTCATCATTATATAAGAACCTGTACCTGGGAATCACTGTGTTTTCAGTACTCTAGAATGAGCCCTTCATACGTACACAGGAAGCGGCTCGTCTTCATTGGATATTGCCAGGTTTGGACCTACCAAATGCCAGAGGGCCTTTGTGTTTTTCTGTTGAAATGACGTTCACTGTAAGTTGGTTGCTGGTCGCAGTCTCCAATCTGACAGCCAGATGTCACTAACACCTACACACCGGTCCTTTAATGCAATATGCATTTTTCTATTTTCAGGTCCCAAAAAATGTATCGTACCATATAGATTTGGGGAAAAACACAGTCTACTTATTGAAGCGCAAACCTGTTCAGTTTGAACATGAACGTGAATGAAACGCGATGACAAAATGTGATTAAAAAAAAAAAAAAGCACCATTAATGCTACACTCTTGAAAATGCCCCAAACTATTTCCCAGCAGTACAGCAGTCAAACTGATCCACCGCCTCTACATACAGTCATAAACAGTGGCATCTTTACATTGTTTCAAGTGGCTTTGCAGCTAACAAAACATAGATTTGAGGGGCATAAAGACACTATTAGACAGTGAAAAGCAGTGAATAGCTAATGGTTCTAGAGTGACCACTTTGAGCCGACCGCGTGTATGCAACTATGTATGTGCACATGTTTCCATGTGTGTGTCTCTGTGAGTGCCAGATGGACATTCAGTGTTGTTTCGGACACACGAAAACGGTGGTATTTAAATATTTTCAAGTTATCAAAAAACAGCCATTGAACAGAATGTATGCCATGGCCTCTGACAATCAGTGATCAATGTTTTCTATAGCTCTCTATAGGCTTTTATATTATATTTATATATATATTTATTTATTTGTATTATATATAATATGTAGATTTATAAAAAAAATTCTTCTTAATTACAAGTAGTGGCGTTTTTTTATATTCATTATTGCAATGAATTGTTATCTAAGATGATTAAAAAAGACAGGTGAATTCTGTTTTGCTACGCAGTTATTTACAACAGTTTTAAAAAGCAAGCTCTCTGATATGGTACCTTTTCCCAGCAACTGGAAAAGATGGAGGATCTCAAATAACAACCAAACTGGAAATTGTCAAAGTTGGCCTTTATAGTTCAAATATCATTTTACCGTTAGCAGACTATTTGGATAAAATATTCAAGAAACGCGTGGAAAATGAATGTGTTCCCACATTTTTAAAGATTTTTGCCCCACGTATTTCAAACGTCTCGCTCATTTCTTCTGCAAACGTCTGCAAGATCCCAGTTGTCAGGCTGAGAAACACTTTGTTAGGAAGCCATTTGAGATCTGCCCATGAATTTCTTTTTCTTTTTGTCTATTTATCAACCTCACCCACTCGGCAAAAAAAGTACTCATCACTTTGCTATTTAGAATTTCTACTGTCATGTTGATGCTGTTGATGAAGGGCTCCATGAATCACCACGTTTTTTTTTCTTTTACAAACCCCTGTGTAGTCTGTTTTGGAGGTTACTTCTGTTCTATATTGATTAACTCGCTGGTTTGGGGCGAGAAACCATTCTATAAGCATTTTCATTCATTTTGAACAGTCCATGGCTGAGTAGTCCAAATGTTCAAGCTTACAGTTTTCTGGTCTTCTAAGGGTTATACTAGCTGGCACTCTTCGCAGGCAAGTTAATTTCATGACGACCATGATGATGATTATGACGAAAACAATGTTTGTCGTCTTAGTAAGGCGCTGTTAAGGGGGCGTGGCTTATTGTCCAATGAAGAGAGAGCGGGAGCTAAGTAGTTTGGTTGTCTGTTTTTTGTTTTTTTCCTCTCGTCGGCTGTGGTCATCATCTTTATCACTATCATCATCATGATCAGTTTTATGGTCGTGTTCACAGCTCATTGTTCATGGAAATCTGTGCTGGCTTTCCTGTTGGTTCGATGATATCGCGATATTGGCATCCTCTCAAAAAAAAAAAAGAAAAGAAAGAAAATTAAAAGAAAAGAATGCTGCAGGCAAGTGTGACGTCATAGTTGTCCATTGCTCTGTTTCTACACCGTTCGCTCCACAGCTGTATTCATCAGTCTTCTGTAAAATGAGTCAGTGGCAGCAGGAAAGTGAAATGATGATGCGCGGTGTGTGTGTTTCGTGTAAAAATGTGTTTCTCTGTATCTGAATATTTGAGCTTCTGTTGCTATGATCATGTACGTGCGGGTGTGTGGGAATATATATAGATCTGTTTGTATGTAAGTGTGTGTTTGGGTCTTTGTCGAAGTCCTTGTATGTTTGTGTGTTGTTAAGGCACGGCAGGTGTTTTTTGGTTTTCAGGGCAGTCCAGAGGAGACCACTGCAAGGCCGGGGTGTCGGAGGGAGGCGTGGCCAGCATGCACAGCTTTGGGGCAGTCTGGCGTCAGGACGCGGCCATTCTCCCCCACACTTCCTGTGATGGACAGACGAGCCTTGTTCCGCATGGCTTCAGAAAAAGACAGCTGTATGAGGAGAGATGAAAGGGAGGACAGGAGAAGGGGAGGAAATAGCAGAGTGGAGATATCGTTTGAAAAAAAGAAAACACTCTCACAGACAGAAACACTGCACAGCAAATGCAACGACAACTGAAACGACAACTTTCTGTATAAACACATGCACAAAAAGCACTTACACATGCATGTGCCTGTACACACACTACACATAATTAGGCTCACAAATACAAAAAAAAAAGGTCTCAGGGCGCGATCACGTAGACATATAAAATATTTGTAATAGTTAAAATTATATTGAGAAGGTTTGTATTTTTGTGGTTGTTTGTACATAAGCAAACCAGTGCTACAGCAACCAAATAAAGGATTTAATTAATTATCAAGCTTATCAGAGGCAACTCTGATGATGGATTCTTCTTTTAAATAATTGATCAAATAAAAATTTGAAACATTTGACGTTTCTCAAACTGATCATGTACTTAATTTCTCATTTACACTTATTATGATTATTATTATTATTATTCAGTACATGTCTTTGTATTCAAGGGTGTTTAACAAAAGTAACAAGCACTACAAAGACATTAGCCTGTGGTGTGGAAAATTCTAGTCAGCATCTTTTTGATCCCTCTAAAAAGATAATTAGATCAACATATAAGGAAAACACGTTACAATAAGAGACACAAACACTTGTTTGGTTGTAGGAATAGAAGTTATAGTAGTAACTGAATGAATAAGGAGCAACCCAGTAGTTAATAAGTTATTCATCAGTTCTACCCTAATAATGCCTGATGCTGGATTTTATAGTATAAAAATAATTAATTACAAAATACCCAGCTGGGAGATGCTACTTAACTCTGCAGTTCCTCATTACTTCAGGATTGCTTCACCGTAACCTGCCTTTCAGGTGTCCCCTAAATTTAAGTAGTTAGTAAAGTCGTATGTAGCTAAACAAGTCTCTTATTGTAAAATGCTGACCAAATATGAGACATGAAGCTTATTCCTTTTTTTTTAAATTATTAAACAAACCAAAGGAAAAAAAGTTTCATGGATTTCAGTTCAATAGCCTGGAAAATATCAAAGTTTGAAATTGCACTTGTTAAAGGTGACCTGTAGAGTTTTAGTGTAAACAAACTTCATTTAAAAAGAAAAAGTTTATTCATTACTTTTTAAACTTTACTTATGACGCTGTGGGAGCGTTATGAAAGCTGCTAATAAAAGCCTACCATGTAGGCTTCTTGTTATGTGACATCTTGGCTGAGTGTGCTATGTAATGCACGCATCTGCAAGCAGCTTTGCATCCCACCTCCAATCCATCTCCTCCTTTCTTGTTGTGTCCGACTTAATCAGTAATTTGCTGTTGTCCTTAATGCCTGCTCAGATCCATATTAAGGCTCTTGATTGTCTTCAGCCTTCCTGCAGCTTTCGTATATGCAGATGGAACGGCGGGGAGGAGTGCTCTCCCTGACTTATGCTTTCCACATATGCGTGAGAAAGGGCTGGGAAGTCCCAGAAGAGAGCCATGCCCTCCAAATATAAACCACTGCAAATGGAAATAACATCTTTACACCACAGTGGCGCTGACTGAACTCTAATTTACATTTTACTTGCTAGCACTTCTTCTCTTTTTTGTGAATTGCTGTGTTAAGTAGTACTAGCAAGAGTACTGTGCATTCTTGTGCATGATGCAAACAAAATAAAATCAAACAAGCAATCATACATTGTGGTACTAATGATAAAAAACTCCACAGGAAACCTTTAAGTTTGTTTTTGACACCAAATTAGAGGTTATCTAGAGAACGATATGATGTTAGTATTCATTTGTATTTTAGAAAAAAAAGCTCTAATCCTCTTTTTGAATTACGTTAAACAGATGAGGTGTGAAAGCACCCTAAACTGCACATTCAAATCTCATTAAGAGGCTACCACGCTGTGCAAATGCTACTGTAGCATACAGAGGCAGGCAACAATCCACAAACATGTACACTATAGACAAGAAGGGTTTGTGTTGTAGACAACTGCATTTCATAGGTGACCATGCGTTTTTGGGTTCTGGGTTTCAGTAACCTGACAGACTCGGGTGTGGATTTGGAAGGATAGGATTGAAACGGTGAGGACTTTGGAACGACAGAGGGAAAACGGGAAGGAGTGATTTTTCTTCCAGGGTTTCAAATTCATAGAGAGGGAGTGACTGGCTATACTGCTCAGAGTCGGGTGACACTTCACACAGATGAGCTACTCTGGGATGTTTTGTTTTCTTAAAATTTCTCGCCTACTAACTCATGTTAGAGGTTTTCACACTGAGTACACTGAACATCTAGAGGCAATAGTCTGTTTAAACGATGCTAGCAAAGAAAAATAGTACATTCTTAATCTTAAACTTCGAATCAGGTGTTCTTGTGTGAACTTTTGTATACTTGAATTACAAGATAACATCTGAAAATAATGTTGTGTATTATTTAATTGCCCTTTCCTTTTTATGGCTTTCTTATTTTAAAGGTTGTGAAGTTTAGAATTAAAGAGAAGATGTGGAATTTTTAAATAACAAATACATTTCATTTCTTTTGTGTGGTACCACTGCTCTTTGAAATATTCTTGGATGATTGATAGCAGACCATAATCATTTGGGGAATTGCTGTTAACATCAGTGTTATTACTTTTGAGTGTGGTCCAAAATGGTCTGCTCTGAAAGTGGTTTGTCTTTGGTGAATTCTCCATCGTATTCAAAACTGTCAGTTTATGTCAAGAGCCAACATTCAGTGCGCATTTAGCTCTCCTTATTTTTGCATCCTCTGTATCGATTTTGCTCTTTCCTCAAGGTGAGCATCAAGTATGACCTCATACTGCCTCTAAATGGTTCCCTACGCCGGCCAATGAAATGTTCAGTGTTTTCTGTTCACTTTAGTTAATTGCTCCTTTATATAACAATAAACATGAGTCATGTTGCAACCACATCACAGAGTAGCTGTTCCATATGAAGTACTTGCTTCATCAATTATTCGTCTGCATTAAAACTAAGTAAGTAACCGGGCTGTTTTGAAATTGTCAGAGCTGGAAAGCCAAAGTGCCTTTTTTGTCTGTCTGCAGTAAGGATGCACAACTCCAGGTAATGGATGACACAATAGAGACGTAGTATAGATGATACACAGTATCAACTAAAAGCCAGCAGAGATGAGACTGGTAACTTGGAACTTGCTCTCCAATGTGTGCCTTTGTATTGTTTTTATAAATTTCTCTATATTTATTCCTGCTGTCTGCTATTTATATTTTATTCTGGCACAGTTGGTATTGTACAATCACAATAAAGGGCTAGTCTATTATAAATTCAAAAGGAATTAACAAATTAACAAAAGGAATTAATTAAGAGATCATTTAGACTCATGGTGTTTGTGTATACTTTTTAGCACAAAGGATTTCCATTGTGTTCACCTGTACAGGAACCTTGCTAGCACTGGATTGGATCCAGTTTTGCCTTCAGAGCTGTTTTCAATTTTGTGGCATAGATTCAATAACGTGCTGGAAACAGTCCTTAGAGATTTTAATCCTTATTTTCATAGCTTTACATGGTTGCTGCAGATTTTGTGTGTCTGTTCCAGCACATCCTAAAGATGCTCTATTGGATTGAGATCTGATGACCGTGGAGGCCATTTGAATACAGTGAACTTATACTCATATTCAAGAAACCAGTTTGAGATGATTCGAGCCTTGTGACATGGTGTATTATCCTGGTGGAAGCAGCCATCAGAAGATGGGTACACTCTGCTCAGAAAAAGAGATGGACATGGTCAGAAACTGTACTCCCACTTTCCCAAAGTGTGCCAAAAAATATCCTCCACACCGTTACACCACCAGCAGCAACACGAAACTGTGATACAAGGCAGGCTACCATCTAAATGTTTAGGAGAAAATGAGACTCTTCATATTTGATTCACTGTTGCTTTCCTGTTAGCTCAAAGTAGTGGGACCATTCTTCATAAAACTTTTAGAGATGATAGTGTGGGAAAAGTCCAAGTGGATCAGGAGTTAATGAAATCACTTTTGAATTTCAGGAGGTGTCTTGGCCATGTCCACCTGCCTACATGCATTCAGTTGCTGTCATGTTGGCTGAATGGATTATTGCATTAATGATAACTGAAAAAGTTTACCTAATAAACACTGTGGTAGTTGGAAAATTTTGCTTTTATGTACGTCAATATCTGTATTCATCTTTCCACTTGAAATTAAGATCAATAGAAAAATAAAGTTTTTACAGACAAAAGATAAATTAATAAATAAAAGCAATTAAAAACTGCTGTTGGCTTAAAAAAAATCACCTTGCCATTTTATATTTCCCTCAAGAATTTGTACTTCTACTGATTAAGGTAATTTTTCAGGGGGAATGTGGCGCAGCAGCAACTTTGCTGAAGCTTTCAGAAGACCAGACGTGCTCTAAATTAGTTTGAATTGGCTCAACACTAACTGGTCTTAAGAGGGACCAAACACAAATTTCTATCTGTGTTCATGTGCTATTAACAACCCACTCTACCCATTTGTCTGGTATTGCCGTGGTGCTAGAGGGAGTAATGAGATGTCTAGTTATGCTGAAAGAACGGACATCTACAGTTATAAAAATATCTTAATAATGCTTTTCTTCATAAGATGTCTATCACATTTCGGGTAAAAATATTTTAAGTCAGACCCAAATCCACGATAATTGGTGTCCACACACTAGCTAATTAATTTGTAGCTGCAAGCGGTCACAGATTTTAATGAGGGCTACCAAATTAACAAACTTTTGCTCTCAGGATGGTGAAAAACTGAAAATAGATAATCCCTAAAACCTTGTAAAAGTTTAACCAAGAAAACACATCAGCAGATGAGGATAACGAAGACGTTTTTAGCATTAATAAACTTGAAACTTTTAAAGAAGGGACTCAGGAAGGATGTCACATGTGAAATAAGATAATAAACCAACACCATTAATTACAGTAATTAATATATGCATAATTCATAAATTATATATGAATTAATTTATTCATTCAAAATAAAAAGGTTCTAAAAAATCAAAATGTATTTAATGCTGGAGTTGTGCATCACTGCTTCAATATGTCATCTGAAAATTACAATGCAGGTGCCTAGTCATTAACCAAGAGCATCACCACCACTGTCATCATCATCATCATCACCATCATGATCATCTGCAGCCAAAGACGATGGAACCAAATCTGCGGTCACATAAATCTAACCCCAGTCTAGCCCAGGGTGACGTAACCGTGACAAAACGCAAACCAAATTTAAACCCAAAAGTCTAAGAAAATATTCTGCCAATAAATAAATAAATAAATAAATAAATAAATAACCAAAACAGCCAAAATTAAGCAGAAAACATAAAAAAAATTAAAAGTACATTGGTTCCACAATGCTTGACCACATACTCATCACCACATGAAGAACAACACGGTTGCGTGGGGCTGCTGCGACAGCCTCGTCGGTACAAAATCTACAGCACCACCACCATGTTCAACACCACCATTACCCCACCTATACGGGAGCCTCTAAATCCTACCCCTATATCTTGACCCCCTCGGAGCCGTACACGTTGTACCCCTCCCTATAAGTGGCTAGATTCTGGGTGCTGGGGGAGGGGCTGGGGCAGTGGGGGGGGCTAAGGTCCACCTTCATGCGCTTGGCTTCGGCCCGTGACTTGTAGCAGAACTCGACCAGGGCCACCAGCATTGCCAGGCCCAGGCCGCCCACAAGGATGTAGAAGACCCCAGCCACGTTGGACAGGCTCAGAGCCTGGGATGACTTGTCCTGAAGAGATGGGAGGGAGGGAGGATTCAAGGAGCATGTGTTTAAAAGATGAAAGGGTAGTAGTAGTAGGATGGGTAAGGAGAAGTGGTGGGTAGACAGGAAGGAAGAGCAGAGAAGAGGGGGAAAAGTGAGGGGAGACGATGAGTAGGCTCAAGGTGAGAACAGTAAGAGGAGAATGGTGCAATGAGGAAGGTGGAGACAGAATAGGGAATGATCAGAGGGAAAAGGAAAATGAGGGAAAAAGCAGACAAAGAAAAGTAGATACAGTAAGTTAGACACAGAAATGGAGATCATACCAGATAAATTGATATGGTACTGAAGTTATAGTATTATCATAAATGATCACAGTATTACATTCTACTTATATAAACTGACATACTACTCATATAAAACTTTAATCTCTACAGCCACCACATCTGCTACTCCACAAATACTGTATACTACAAATCTATCACTACAACTACAAAACATTCAACACTTCTAGAAATGTTACAGTGTGCAAAATAGTGCAGCAAGAGTGAATTATTTGTAGAGCAAGTTTTTAATCTGAGCGGGGATTACATTTTGGAAAAGCTCCAGTAGTTTAGTTAAAATTTAAAGCAACTCCCATGTCAAATATTTATAGCAGGGCAAAAATTCTAAAAAAATGTTTAGCAACAATTTTTAGGTTTAATTTTGAAATAATTTGAATATAATTTTGATTAATGTTGTTAACTGGGGAGGTATGCAGTATGAACTCCCTGGTCTGTTATTTCCCAGTTGCTTTAATTCATTGGTAATTTAGATCCATTTATACAAATACTAAAGCGTAATTATAGAACACAGTTTTTGTTGTGTTTTGTTTTTAGCTTAGCTTATAGCTCATTACATTATTTATTAGTGATTTAAACTCTATTAATGATAAATGCTACATTCTGTTTTTACCTTATTAAAAATGTATATATATTTGTGTAGCCGGGCTTGTGTCCACACTCCAGAACTGATTTTCCAGCATGTTAATTTAACCAGTCAAATGAGTGTAACAGCTGATCATTGCATTTTATTTTGACTGACTTCTGTCAATGAAAGTTTTGAGGAAATAATAACAATCTAGACATTATCGGAAAATTCTTAAATTAATAGAAAACAAGGGAGCTGATCCCTGATTAACTCTTAAATATAAAAGGGAGAGCCAGTAATTGCAACAAGTTAATATTGCTGATGCATAAGAATCAGTGCCATTCTCACGTGGAATGGACCGGCATACGAGATTAAAACAGAAACATGGAAGTGAAGATTGATGATTTTACACATTTTTAATATATTTCTAACACTGATGTGAAGATGGAATTGCCACAGATTGCTACAGAGACTGAAGAAGACTGTTGTCTTCACTTGTATTAAAAATTAGGTAAATGTGGTCCACCATCCAAAAAGACTAATTTTAATGTGGAGCACGTTCAAGAAATATATAAAGAGTGTTTAAAATGCTATTTCTAAGACAGTAGTTGCAGTAATCTGGAGCGTATTCATGATGAGAGTTTCAGGCTAGCGTTCTGCGGGCCACAGCAGCGTGAGACTGACCTTACTTCCAGAGTCCTTGGGTCCACACTCTCCCTTGTCATACCACCATTTGTTTTTCAGTTTGTCTAAGACGCCTGCTTCGCTCAGTTTCAAAACTGCAAGGTTTACCGGGGTTCTTCGCGTGTAAAAATAACATAAATAACATCATAGGTCATGTTATTTTATGTTATTAGAGTATTTCTCATTTGCATTGAACATCTCAGTAACAAAGAAAAACTTTTGCTTAGATTGAGTGACCTAGCATGGATCCCACTGAATACATGTGTGTATGCTCGTTGAGGAGGGGCTGGGGGGAGCGAGGAGCTAAGGCGAGCTACAGACATATGAGTGGGACCCACCTTTGTCACTTCAGGTAACACACCCATGCTGCCCCAGCTCATCCTACAATAATCCAGAGGCAATTACTATTAAACCGGGACTATTGGCGTCAGGCTAGCTCTGTGTCACGACTGGGAGAGTGAGAACTTACTTTTCATGCGTTGAAGCAGAAATGACCTTTTTTTGGACTCTCCCTAATGCATATCATCAGAGAAAACCAATGTGCAGTTCGGTCTGTTGGTTGGTTGACTGTTTTGACACTTTTAGATATGAAATTTGGGGTAAGCATCAAAGGGTTAATCCCTTGGCAGTCATCAACAATCAATCATCACCGAAAACCTTCCAAAACCACGTTTATTTGAATACACATAGAAATACACTAACAGGAAGGTTACTGCCAGTCCACCACTTTGGGCTGTGACTGAAATCGATGGACTGCTATGATAGTTGGATGAAACTAGGTAATGAAATTCTTGTGTTCCTAAAGATGAATTGAAATAATTTATCACAGAGTCAAAGTTTTATTTATTCAGTGTTTTGATTTGTGACAAAATCGAAATATATACACTACTAATGATGGTTTCATTAGTAGTGTATATAGTTGTGCATGCTAACAATAATTAATATTAATTACATGACAAATAACAACTAATTAGCATGCATTTAGCTCAAAGCCTGTATCTAATTACAGCCACTAACAAGCATGTAGAATTTATTCCTGTTCAAATGAACTTGATAGACTGCAGTTAAAATTTCTCAGTTTTCAAACTGACTAAAGGAATGAAACTTTTGTTGAAGATCCAGATGAATACTTTTAGAAATTAAAATGTTTGACTCTTTAACACAATATAGAACTTTTTTTGCTGAAAAATGTTCCAAATTGCTGAAATCACACATATCCTGTGATTGTGTTCTTTGCTTTTATTAATTATTCATCTCTCCTTCTGCCTTTAGTCAAACTGAGACTCTCAGGGGGTGTCTCCATTTGACTCTAACTAGACTGTTTGTTTTCTCTCTACTCTTCCCAGAGCTGCCACTAGGGGGCAAATATTCCCGCCTTGACAGTAATTGCTCTCTTTATTATTCCAGCTATCCATCAGGGAAACCTCTTTCCATTACTTTGCACTGTGTCCTGTCAGAGGGACATTACCAGTTCAGTGCAAAGCACCTTTAAAATGGTTATCTTCATGAGATGTGCTTGATTTATTTTGGCAGCCACTCAGAATAGGGATATTTTTCCATGCATTATAAAGAAAATGAGCATTTTTCCCCTGATGATTCAAAATGAAAGTAGGATATATTTACATTTTCCAGCAATCGGGTTTTGGGTCTCTACCAGGTCCAGCCAGCTGATTCATTTAAAAAGATGTTATTCCAGGGGTTTTCTTTTTATGTGTATAAACAAGCTTCAAAGTGCATTTGTCATTGTGTCTGAACTTATATATAAAGTCACAGACCGTGGACATCAGTGCAACCTTGTGCCTATTTTTGCAACTGCAGGTTGTCTCAAGAGATTTAAGCTATCTCTTCTATCCTCCCTGTACGCTGCTTGACTCTTTGCCAGGGCAGATGCATGTGTTACGCTCCCAGGACGGGGGCTGTCGCGAGCCGCTCAGCTGGTGAGCAGCCCCTGTCACCTGGAGGTGGGGGGGGCAGACAGAGAGGGCTAACCTTGGAATCCCCTCCCCCGCTGCCACATTCTCCTTTGTCATACCACCACTTGTTTTTCAATTTGTCCAACAGGCCCTGCTCGTTGAGTTTTAGCACGGCCAGGTTGACCGCGTTTCTTTAAGTAAAAAAGGAGGAACAGATAAGATAGTTTGGTCAGAGCAGAGGATGGAGGGACAAACAGACAAGATGGACGGGGGACCGTAGTCAGGAGAAGGAAAGGGAAAAGGAGGACGAGAGGGAGCAGAAATTAGGATGGGCTGAATTCACACATACAGGTGAGTTAGAGGGGAAAACCGCACCCCGGACAACGCTCTCCCTTGCTATCACTCCTTGACTTACTTCTGGAATTTTTTCCAAATTTGTTTTGTGGTTTTACAAAAAAACCCGTCTTGCATTACTCTTCTGTATCTGGCTGCACTAACATCAGATGCTACCACAGTGAGTGTCAGATTACTGGTATAAAGTGTGTTAACCAGGTCTCTGCAGCGTACTGATGAGTTGCTTGTCCCCTCCTGCTGCTCCCCTGCCGTCCTATTGCTCTGTGTGTGCACTTTGTGTTTGTGTGGCTTCAGTTTCCTAAGGCCCTGCTTACTCTGTTAAAGGGACTGACCTCTAAACAACATTCAGGGACACAGGGCTAACTATCCGGCATCCGTACAGTGTGTGTGTTTGTGTGTGTGTGTGTGTGCAAATCATCTAACCTCTGTATATCTAGCATGATTTTAATGAAATACAAAATCATTACTTGCCAATACTTCTTTGTAGAAGTGCATGCAGTGTGTGGCCTCGAGTGTCTAAAATGCTTATGTTTAAGTAATTTAATTACATGTAAATTTTCCAAGCAATTTTGTTTTTGTTACAGAAGAACTAAAATTAATTGAATCTGTTTGAATCAATCAATACACCATCAGTTTTTAGCAGGGGTGTCAAACATAAGGGCCAGATTCTGCCCCCCATGGCCATACTACACCAAAGTAACAACACAAAGACATTTCTATATTAGAAATATTTCTTAATGATGATTTATTCATTATGAATTACTCTCCAGTAATTGTAACTGCAGTAGAGTCCGGGTAGCGAGCCACATGAACGTTTTTCTGTAATTTTACACATTTATTTATTTATGCTAACAGATTTCTTTCATTTACTACAGCAGCAATTTTTTATCATGTAGAACAACTGAGACTTAAAATCGAAGTTAAATCGTGTAGTTAAACATCTTTACACTGACAGAAAAGGGAGTTTCGCTGGTTTGGCCTGTTTATGATGAAAGTGAGACGTATGTGGCCCATAATGTAAAATCAGTTTGACATCCTGGGTTTATAGCAAACATCCATCCATCCATTTGCTTCCGCTTATCCTTTTCAGGGTCGCGGGGGGCGCTGGAGCCTATCCCAGCTGTCATAGGGTGAGAGGCGGGGTACACCCTGGACAGGTCGCCAGTCTGTCGCAGGGCTACACGGAGACAGAAAACCATTCGCGCACACATTCACACCTATGGGCAATTCGGATTAATCAATTAACCTATCCCCCACAAACTGCATGTCTTTGGACGGTGGGAGGAAGCCGGAGTACCCGGAGGGGACCCACGCAACTCCACACAGAAAGACCCCAGCCTGATAGTGGAATTGAACTCAGGACCTCCTTGCTGTGCAGCAACAGTGCTAACCACCGTGCCACCGTGCTGCCTTAACATAGTCTCCTTAATTATTACTTATTTGAAAAACAATTATTGAATATATTTCAGTTTCATTTTACTCAAGATTATTTCTTCATGTTTACAAGGGCCAAGAGTTATGGTATGACTGTGTCATTTTCTGCTTTCTCTGGCACATCTCTGATTTTTACAGCTGCCCATGAACTCTTTCCTGTCATCCTCTTCTTGTGCGACCGTGCTCTGCTTTTGTTTGTGTGATGCTGATCGGCCATACTAATCTCTGCACAAAGGTCACAGCAGTCGCTGCGTACTTGTTTATTTGTCTGGCCCTTTGTCTGTGCACTTGCCTATCTGGAAGCACTATCTCATCTCTGACGGTCTGATGGTACACTGGTGTTAAGAGCTTAGAAACAATATTCGAGAGATTCGAGAAGAGACAGCGTTCTCTGGGGTGATCTAATCTGCCGGCCATGACTAATCTCATCAACATAACAGGAATGGATGAAAACAGTTCAAAAAGATCTGTAAAGCATGATAATGACAGTCACATATTAAAAGTCACTTCAAAAGGAGTCATATAGCAGAAAGTATACAATACTATTAATGTTCGGCTCAGTCATCAGAGTATTCATGCTCTTCATCAACATCATCGTCATCATCATCATCAGATCAAATGATTACTGCACCAGGAGGAGAGGCAGGCTCAACCGGCGTGCACACTCGCAGCCTTGTGCAAGTCTGTGTTTCTGCAGACTGAGAGCAGCCAGAGACAACCGTGGATAGTCCCAGGTATGTGTTACGGGGGATCTTCCAAAGGAGCCTATCCACTTGCTGTCTGTCACAATTTTCCCTCAAATAAATGGGAAAACTTTTTTTTTTCTTGTTTAAGAAAATAAGAGGTAAACTACAGGGCGACAGGGGTCTTGAGGAACTTTGCACCATGCACAGGGGAAAGTTATAGGACATGGTGTGAGGCTGATGTGCTGTTTGTGCTTTGCCTTTTATGTGGCAAATCTGAAATGCTGACAGAGACAGATGGAGGAGAGAGGAGTAAGCAAGTGGTCCAGCTTTGCTGAATTTAGTCAATTATTTTTTTCCTCAGGAGGCACTTGTCACATTGAGAAGACAAAGTTTCTTTACTGCTGTCACAGTCACCTGGAAAATGAATTATCTGCATTGCTGAGGATATCGCAGTGAAACCTATTGAGACTGTTACTGTAAGCTCAAGTTAACAAGCCAGAGAAACAAGTGTCTACTGAGGGAAAAACAAGATAAAATGACCAACTTCACTTTGTCATTTGTTTCCTCCATCTTATGGTTTCTCTTTCATATTGATGCACTTTTTCCTTTTAAAAAAAACCTACTACTAATTTTTCTGTTTGTTGGGCTTTAATTTGAGATTGTTCAATTATCTATTAATTTAACTAGTTTAAAGATTGAAACTGTGTCTTTCTTTTGTTTGTGGCTCAGTATTTTTCCTGTATTACATTTACTTTGAAATCCCCCCATTGGACAGGCCCCTCTGCTTCCTGTTCCTCACTTTTTTTCCTTTCCTGGTTGTCTATAAATTCCCCCCGTGGCTCTGGATGGAGTGGCAGCAGTCTGAGGTTCTGCCTCTCCTCGTGGTCATTCTCTGGCAATAAATCTCTCTTTTAATCATCGTCATCATCAGTATCATGGAACAATGAGATGATAGCAGACAAATGAACAGAGTTACCTGGAAGGTGGCCCTGTGGAGAAAAGGTGGTTGAAAATAGCAACAGAAAAGAAAGGAAGGACACGAGCACAAAGCGACGTTTGGATGACAGCGACACGGGACAAAGACGTGGAGGTGACATGCTTTGATTTAACAGATGGCAGAAGTGAGAGCAAAGAGAGTCGAACAGAATTACAAACAATACAAAAAGGAAGGCAGAAAGTGGGGAAAAAAAGAAATTAAGGTATTAACAAAAGAAACCATGACTAAACAAATGATTTGCACGTTTAACACATTTATCGAAGTCACTGCTGCTCGGTGAAAACATATAACTGCCAACTGCCAATTCCATAAATCCATAAACTGCGTTAAATCAATAACATTTAGTGTTAATTTGGGACTTTACGCTTGCGAGAATCAATCAATATCCACTTCGGTCAATTTTTACAATTCTTTGGTTGAGAAATTTTCACCAGACAGCAGTGAGAGGTTGATTTAGGTCAAGTATAAAAGGCACAGCAGGGTAGGTGGAATATCGCAGCAATAGTCCAGTATCAGCGTCGTTACTGTTTCCTATTGTTACACTATTCCACCCACCTTAACTGTGAGCCTTTCGGTGTTGCAATGCCGTATCCTTTGGAATCCAGGTTTCCCCCGACTTTCATGGTATCACAAGGCTTTCGCTGCTCCGTGTATTCGTTCATGGTGGACTCGAGGAGGAAGGCGTACTTCCCCTTGGACTTTCGGACCCTTGCCACGCCTTCTGCTGTGGTTTTGGTGAAGACAGTTGGCTCAGCGGATTTCATATATGACCACATCTTCTCGTATACAGCTATTTTGGATCTCTAGCATGGAAGAGGGGCAAAGGGGAGAAAGAAAAAGGTTAACAGGGAATTAATGGGTATAAATTTACAGTTATAGGAGCAAATTTTCCCTGAGATGATGTGGAAGCCAGCTGTCAGGGAAACTACGCTGTAGATGTTCACTGTATATATTTCAGCCATTTAACAAAAATAAATGAGTCCCACTAACAAATACTGCCTGTTTGTTGCCAAGTTATTGGATTGGTGTTCTCCAAAAGATATTAAAAACACATTAGTGAGCTGCATCATTGCCCTGGTTATGTTCTTCATTACCTTTAACACAGGTTTTGAGTCAATTCCACCTCAAAAACTCAAGAGGTGGATATATTTGAATTTGCCACTGATAAAAGGATGCCAAACACATTGCTCTTACACTTGATTTGGGAATGTTAACAAAAAAGAAAAAACAAAATTCCATTTTTGTGACCTATTTAAAATGGATTTATGCTTCAGGAATGAGTAGAAATGAATTGGTTTTCAGCTGCAAGAAAATACAGAACAATGCCTGCCAGTCTTTTTCTTTTACAAATATTACTTTGAACAGTGTGTGGACATTATCTAATTAATTATTCAAATCAACATGCTGACCTTAGTGCTGACTTTACTGAGGCAAAACGGAGGCTGTTAATCCAAGTTAACAATCCATGTTTTCACTGGATTATATTTGTTGCTACAGATGCTACAGCTTCATATGACGTGAAGCTGACTTTTCCTCTTTTAGTCCTTGAATAAAATGATGCTGTTGATGGTGTGCTGTGTCTTCTATCTTCAATTTTTATCTCATTTACTGTATAACCACATTTAAAATATGACACGGTGTAGATGCTGACAAGTCAAGCATCAATCTTACTTTTTACTGGAATACTTGTACACTAAGCTGATGTGTGGTTATGAATTTAGGAGTGAGTACAGTACAAAAGTCTTCAGCCACCACTTATTTCTTTATATTTTGTCTTGAACAAACCAGACTTTTTTGGACTTAGGCTGCTTTTTCACTCATTTTCAGTCCACTCCTTGTACCTGGCTATTTTCAGAGGAATTTTAAACCACTTATTGTGGTTGAATCATTCAAGCATACAGAATATGGTGAACCTAATGGGCGAACCAGTGTTATAGCTATATATATAACAAAATGTATCTTTAGGCACTTTGTTACTATTAGCTTAGCCTATTAAAAAATGATAATTATTTGCAATTACTTCACTCAATCTATGAAAAATGCCAAAAATAACACAGTTTTTCAAGCATAAAAACTGTATGTTTGTACCAATATGGTGATACCCAAAGAGCCAAAAACCTGGCATATCTCTACATGCTATACAGTGTTTCCTTAAAGACATATAAGGGAACTGGATAAGTAGAGGACAAAGACAGAAGTGGCAGGCCTAAAAAACTACAAGACGAACCAGGGACAAAAAGCAGCGGTCTGTCAAATCACAGAAGAAACAGACTGAATATCAGGTCATGTGGGGTGATGAATCCAAATGGAAATTCTGGGGTTCAATCGATTTGAAGACAGAGGAGGTCAGGCGAGAGCTACAACAGTGAGTGTCTACAGCCATCTGTAAAACATTTCAGACAGTGGTGCTGGGGATCTTGTCAGAACTGATGGAATTATGAATGCATTAATGTATTTTCAGATCTTGATCCACTGTGCTATAGTAGCTGGAAAGCATCTGATTGACATCAGCTTATTTTTTTCAGCATCACAATGATCCCAAACACACTGTCAATGGAGTACAAGCACACCTGGATATCGGTCATGGATTGGTCTCAACCTCAACATCCATGCAGCAGTGTGGGTTCGTCTTGTGTGGCTTTTGAGCTTATTATATTTGTACAAACTCTGTTGCACATATTTCAGTAAATAAATTCACCAGTTTCTTAGCAAGATACAAAAAATGAAGGGTGGCTTAAGACTTTTGCACGGCATTCTATATAAACTCTATTATACTTTTTTCTAATGTGTACTGTATACATCCTACATATGTCTGTGGTCTTGTAATTCTGCACATCAGTCTGTGTGTATATATGTGAAATGATTTGTTTGCTTGTGTGTGTGAACTGTGTGTACTCAAGAGTGAAAATAACAAGCAGAGGAGTCAAACTGTCATCCTCCACAAGCGCACTGCTTCTTTCTTCTCTTTCACTCCTGGTGATAAAGTGTTATTCTGTCGCTCTTCGAGCAACAAGCCAGGGCCTCAGCCACTGAAACCAGCACCCGGGGAATGGTATGTGTGTGTATCAGTGTGCTGCTAGTGCGTGACGGACACCTATCCCATAATAATGTCACACACATCAAAAGGCTCCGCCTCTCTTCATTCTACCCTCTCTTTCTCTTCATTTTTCTCCTTCCATTTCTTCCTCTGTCTGCCAAAGTCTATCACAGTTTCTCACCACCCCCTCCTGTATACCTCCAGCCCATCTATCCAAGCCCCCACCTATCAAAGAAAGTGAGACCGAGAGACGCCGATAATAAACGCGCATGTACAAAGCGCCGTCTAGCCTTGGAGGGATGGATGTGTGACAATAAGGTGTGACTCTTTCCAGATTCTTTAACAATGAGCGTAGCTGTGAAAGAGGAAAATGGATGCTGCAAGTCACCTTCAGGCATGCACAATATGGAAACGCTTTTAAACATACATGGACGCACATACTGTGTTTCTGCGCGTTACAAAACGCCACTCAAACTTGCTTACACATATAAGACACATGCATATGTTGCTTTATGTGCACACGATATTGTACGTACACATCCACGGTCACACAAACACACCCGCATGCACACACAAAGATAATTAATGGTGGTGGCGAATCCCCCTCAGCTGTGGGAGAGTAAATTGCTTTTTCACCCTCCACAGATTTCAGCCTGCTCGTTATGTTGATGATGCCAGAGCGACTAACAGAAGCACAAACTGCCTGCTACATTCTCCCCCCTTTCCTCCTCTGTCTCCAGACACAAATACTAGCGCACACATTCCTACAGAGCAGAACTGTTTATATACACATAACATGCACAGGAACAAAAACAAATCTTAATAATTGTGTGAAACAAAAGGGGAAGAAAAAAAATAGGATTGTGTGCATGTGCATGTGTGTCAACTATTAACATTGACTGGAAGCCACATAGGTGAAGAGGTCAAAGGGTGAAGGTGTAACTGGGGCTTGTTTCCACTTTCTCTTCATAGCAGCATATCCTATCCCACCGGTTATCCTTGACTTTACTTACCTTACTACCTACTTTTATAATTATTATGGTTTTATTCCTTTATTTTGATTAACTGCTAAGGACTGTGGTAAAAAACATCTTTTCACTGTAATCAACATTGCGTTTGAGAAAATCCAGCACAGATCTTTTGTTTTCTCATGTCCAGTATAATCTTTTTAAATCTTACTGTGGGCTTTGATCAGGTTTTACACACAAACTACCTGGAAACAGAAAGTCAACTCAGCTTAACATCACGTTTCAAGTCTCTCTCAAGTCAAGATCAGTACACAAAGATCCATTCATTTCTATTCTCTAGAATTTTGTAGATTGGTTTTCAAGTATGTGCTGCTTGAATTAGCCTAGCTAAGAGAGCCACACTCATTATTCCCTACTAGCATACAAGTGATTAAAATTCTGCCACTAACCAAGATATTTTTCTGATCAATGTAATATTTTAAATAGTCATCTCTGTAAATTTGAATCTTCACTCAGTTGTCAGTTTATTAGCTATATCTTACTAGTACCAGGTTGGACCCTCTTTCGCCTTCAAAAATGCTTTAATTCTTTGTGGCATCGATTCAACAAGGTGCTGAAAACTTTGATCTATACTGACGTGATAGCATCACACAGTTGCTGCTTTGTTGGGTGCACACCAATCAATCCCAAAGGCGTTAGATTGAGATCTGATGATTGTGGAGGTTATTTTCAAGAAACCAGTTTGAGATGATCTGAAAAAATATCTCCCTCACTATTAAACCACCACCACCAGCATGAACTGTTGATTCCAGGATGGGTCAGACCATTTTTGAATTTCTATTGCCCTATTTGGTGAGTCCATGTGAACTGTAGCCTCAGTTCCTCCTGTTCTTAGCTGACAGGAACAGCCTTATATTGCAGTAGCTTCAAGTCTGGATATGTTGTGCACTGCACAGCTTGTCTGGTACAAACAGCAACGGCATATTTAAAATCACTTAAATCACCTTTTTCCCCCATTATGATGGTCTGTGTGGACTTCAGCAGTCTGTCCTGACCATCTCTACATATCTAAATGCACTGAGATGTTGCCATGTGATTGGCTGATTGCATATTTCCATTAACAAGAAATTTAGCAGGTGTACCTAATAAAGTGGTAACCTTGAAAATGTCAGTGTTTCAGATGCTAAAAATAAAGGAGGTTGCATTAACAACTGGCTGGTTTTCAGTACCAGTAATGGTATAAGTAATACTATACTAATGATACCAATAGGATTAAAGATAGTCTTCCTCAAAGCTGCAAATTAACTTGACTTAACATAGTAAAAAAACCTGAAAAGGCTCAAGCAATCAAATAAAATGAACAGTGTGCGTTGAGTTCATACCCTGAAGAATTCTTTAGTGGAGCCTGAGTCCAGCGTTCCATAGGCTATCTCTGTCTGTTTGGCCAAGTCCTCTGCACTCTCTATCGGTGAAACCATCCTCTCCACAGTGAGGAATGCAGCCAAGTTGGCTGTGTAAGAGGAGATGATGATAAGAGTAAAGAACCACCACACACCTCCAACAATACGTCCAGATAGAGACCTGCAGAGAAGAGAGTCGGGAGTGAGGTAGGGAGAAAAAAACAGGCAAAGCAGAGTGAGGTGTAAGAAAGGGAAAGATAAAGTCAAATTTTTATTTTTATTTTTTTACAAAGTGGCCAAGATGGCACGATTAAGGAGATGAAAGAAAGCAAACACAGACGAGAAATCAGCAGATGGATGACACGGAGATGGTGAAGGTAAAGATGACAGTGAAGGGATTAAAAAACGAGAGAGAGAAAGAAACACAATTACCGTTGCAGAGATATGCACAGAAACTGTAGCTTCACAAAGCGTTTTGGACTCCACTGTGTGCATGACAAAACTGACAGTACCGCTAAAGTAATTGTCTTTCAACCTGAAAACCAATTCAGCACTAACAGCAACCGAGGCTACATGAAACAGATTGCAATCGGGGCAAGCCAGCAACTCTCTCATCCTCTTTCCTTCTTTTCCTTTTCTCCATGCTTACGCTGTTTATCTCCCAGTTGTGAGCAGGAGCATCAAAGTAAGTGGCATTTCATTTTTTTTTTTTGCATGAACTTGTTTTCACTGAGTAAAAGGAAGGAAAGCAAGTGAGAGTGAACCTATTAGAGAAAGTCAGAGAAAAATACACGAAGGCCACACGATGTTTCCTTTTAAGTATCGCAGTCAGTAAAAGACCTTGAAATTCTAATGGGCAGAAACAGCAACAAGGAAAATAATAATACAGAAAAAAATCAAAAAAACAACTTCACTTCAGAGGAGTGAGAAACAAAGTGAAAATATTACTGGGCATACACTACAAGACATTCAGAAAGAAAGAAAAAATGCAGAAAAATGCAGAAAATGACTGATAAAAGACCCGATAAATAACTTGAGCATGAAACCAAATCATTAAATTTAAAGTGTTTAAATTATAATTCATGGCTTTTGCTTTTAAGAAACACTTTATTTTTTCTGTTTTTTAAGGTAAAATTACACCAAAAAGAAATAAAACAACTGAAAGTTGCTATGATGAACTCCTGATTCAGGTGAAAATGATCTGTGAACAACTCCTACCACATTACAAATAATCATTTGATCCGCTGTTATCATAAAAACACTGATTACAGCCACTTAAACCTCGGGCGATAATCAGATCCTCTTGCATACAATCAGACAATGTGTTCCAATATTTACCGGACAGACAGTAGCTTGGTGATACCAACACTCTGATGTGAGAGCGGTGGCAGACAAATTATTTTTAGTCAGGGTTTATTTGTAAGAAGTGTGAGCGGAAGAGAAAACGAGGAGCGAGAAAGTGGAGAGATGCATCGACGCCTGACTCGGCATAAATTGTCACCTTTTGGAGCAACTCTGCATTATGCTGCTCTTCAAAATCCATCGCACCTCTTAATCCACACACACGCAAACACACACAGACTTGATAGTGTTTGTCCTTGAGGCCTTGATCTGTTTGCTTGAAATAATGAACCTGGCGTACACTGTGATGGATTCTCAGAGGAAACTGTTGTTAGATGTATTTTTATACTTATTAGGATACAACAGAAACTTTCTGTTTTTTTAACCATGTGACACTTTGATGTAATGTTTGTCTTCGAGTCCAGAAAAGGAAATACGCTGGTGACAGCTGGATTAGGAGGATGAAGAGGATGGCATGTTCAGAAGTTTCATAGATTTCACAGGATTTCTGTTAGCGGCCAGAAACGCAGAGGTGATCTGACGGGTTAGCTGGTAAACAATAACTTATTAATTCAACCTTGTGGAGTGATTTTGGATGAGAGGAAAAAGACAGTGGTATAAAAGAAAAAATGACCGTGTACGGAATCTGTTGAAGTTTAAGTTGAACCTTATTGATCACTGAGGAAATTTTGTCCTCTGTATCTGACCCATTATAATCACTGAGTGGCATTTGGCAGAGTGCACTGCTTATTTCCTTGGCTAGTGCTTCAGGCAGGACCGGTGACAAGAGAAGTGACGTAAAACTTTACTGCAGTTCTGCATATCTTGTATTCATAAGCATTACATAAACTTTTAATAACCAATATACGCTCTAATGTATTTTTAAGGAGCTTTTATTAATTCATTTGACAGCTCCTCTTGGGGCAACTGCAGGTGCTGGTATGAGCAGATACTGAATGACAATACACTGCAGCAAAACACATCTCTAATATAAAATATACAGGTTCCTCAAATTTATTACATCAAATTAAAGGCTCCGGCCTATAGCTGTCATAAATTAACAGTGTTGGTAATTACCAAAATCATTTTTGCAACGTATATGCAGGCTCTTTAATAGAAATTTTAAGCTAAAATATAAGTATTGTTGTTTTCCAACAATTTTCAGATTTACTATAACCTAAGCCAGCGGTCCCCAACCTTTTTTGCCTCACGGACCGGTTTATGCCCGACAATATTTTCACGGACCGGCCTTTAAGGTGTTGCGGATAAATACAACAAAATAAAACTAGTACCGGTACCGAAAAAAAGAAGATTTATTCATAACACATGTGAAAAGACCCAGGAAAACCGAGTTAACGATAAAAACGATAACAAAATAACGCTGAAAACCGATAAAAAACCCTGAAAACAATACATTTCACAACCGAGCCTCAACTCTCGCGGCCCGGTACCAAACGACTCACGGACCGGTACCGGTCCGAGGCCCGGGGACCGCTGACCTAAGCCACGTTCTTGCCCTAAAGTAGTGCAAACAGCCACAGATGCAAAAGAGAAGAATTAAAATAGTAATTGCCAAACACAGGATACAAACTGAAAATCGTCTGTTTGATATGTGTGTAAACCACTACCTCCTTCACTGAAAATGGACTTTATACCGCTTAAACTGACTTGTTTTCTGGAAGTGTAATTTCTCTTGCTGCTTCTGACCTGTAGAGGCACTAGACCAGCATGTAAGCAAGCACTCTTGCTTTTTTTTAAAAGCAGATGTTAGTAGCATTCCTAATAACATGCAATCTTATTGTCCAAAAACAAAATCTCTTTTATTGTCCACCAACTCCTCCTACACAATCAGGAGTTGAGGAATCAGACAATCGGGCACACCGGTTCATCACAGCCCACTGAAGGTTCTTATCAATATCACATGTTATGACATCATCGTGTGATCTAGCAATCACCTAACAGTGGTCTAAAACCATAGTCTAAACGGTACTACAGTACGGACATGTACTAGTACCTAAAATGCATGTGTCATTAGATGGGAGAGGAATAAGTTACGATGAGGACATATGCCAAGTGCACATTTGAAGGAAAGAAGGAAGCAGGATGCTATGTCTCCTTTTCAGAAATTCTCCAGAATCAACTCTCTGAATAATACCATTTTTTTCTATATTGCATCTTTACAGTTATTCATTAGCTAATTGTAATACTTTTTAAAATTTCTTCTTCTTCTTTGCATTAGAATTGTCATCTTAAACTAAACACTGCATCCATCAACGCCGAGCAGCATTTCCAGCTGTAGTTGTTGACAGATGAATTTCCGAGGTCCATTAATTTATCAGCAGAATGCTGAATTCGAGTGCTGCATTTTTATAATTAATTTTATTTAAATTAAACCCGTGAGGTTCTTTGAATAAATCATCCTCAGTGTTCATGAATCTAAAATAATCACATCTGATTCTATGATGTCATTTTATTTCTAGGTTAAAGGTTTCAGAGGGGGAAAAACAGGATGTTGGACCACAGTGTAGGACAAAGTTAATCTGACATTACAGTAGGGTCTAATTTATTATTTTTTTCACTTTAATACCTTAACTTTGCTCTGTTTACATTTAGACTAAACGTGATCTCAGCGAGGATTTTCTTTTTTTTAAATGATAAAACACGGCAATACAGTGAAGAGCCAGGGAAAGATGAGTTTCCCCATTTAAATAAGGCTCAACGTTTAATGAAGTCCTACAAATCTGTGACATAAAGCAAAGTCGTTAAACCTCACAGTAAAGCTTCTCACACTAATTACAATACACTGGGAAGAGACACAGATTGTGCAGACTTTCAGTGTGTTTAAGGCTGATTTACAATTATAGCTACTCCCATGCACAGTTTTCGTCTTGCTGAATGGGCTGTTAATACAGATGTGACAATGACAGAAACACTGTAAAAGTTAAAGAGGCTCACTGAGTCTGCACATGGATTTGACACATTCTTTTATGCTATGTTGGGGGCGAGGTCACTGCTTTTATTCTGAAAATCAACTAAAAATGGTTCTGTATCTCAGGCAGCTCGATAGAAAACCATCCTACTGGAGAACACGTTTGCCCTCTGCCGCTTGATTTAGATGGAATCATGTGTGACAACATGTGCAAGCAGGCATGTGTACAAAAGTGTTTTCATGTGGACATGTCGATGAATTCAGCTGTTCTCAGAGTGCATGCCGGTACACTCGGCTGATCTTTGGCAGCAGTGTCTTTGATTCTTTTCGTGATGCGTCTGTGTGAGTGTGCCGCCTGTGTGTGCGGTTTCACAGTGTTGGTATGCAACAGGCGAGTCATTCTATAGCTGGTCATGTATCATCTATGATAGCCAACAGATTGCCTCCCCAATCCAGTGTGTGAAAGATTAATGGCATGCTGTTCGTCTTTCTCTCACTCCCTCTCACGCGGACTCACACTGTCACCCGCAAACACTCGAATCCTTCTGAGCTATGCAATTTGTTTAGCATCCAATACATCTGGATTTTATCGCCTGACAGAAGAGACTGCAATTTCGAGCTTCAGGTGGGCCCATAATATCTCGAATGTGTTTTTATTTTTACTCCCATAAGACCAATTGAAGATCGGTGTCAGGCAGATCAGTTGAAAACTATAATCAAGTACTCATTAAATGTTATTTCAGCAACAAATACAACGAGTCACCTCACTTGACTTCACTTTGATCAGTCGACATCAAAGATTCCTTTAAACACCTCCAAACCATCTACAGCAAAGCTGTCTTCAAGTTACGGGAGGAAGCGAGACCAGTTTCATCAAATATCAAGTCTGCTGGCAGTGTGACTGATGTTTTAAGAAAGTGAAGCTTAAATGTTTGCTTTTGGCACAATAAAAGACAGAAAGGCTGAATAATGCAGGTGGGAGGCATAATATAATACAACCTTTCTCTTCTTTGTCTCTTCTCGCTTTCATCTTTTTATGGGAACGACTACAGGTGTGACACAAAGTAAATTGGCAAAATGATTGAAACTGGCTCAAAGACGCCACAGCAGATGAAGGCAGAATAAAGGGCATCAAGGCGAACATGAAAAAAAAAATCAAATTAATCGATTAAACAGTAGGTGCTGCAGGCAGGTAATGAACGGCATAATAGGAGAAAATAAGAGGAACTATAAAAGTGAAGCACAAAAGATCTGAGCTGCTTGAAAAGACTGTTCATAAAATAAAAAGGATTACTTGTGAAATTCATAAACACGGCGTCTGTCAGCGTGACTGGGTTCTAATCAGTGACCTTGAGACTAATCATTAATTACTCAGTAAGCTTCGGTGTCCCAGTGCAGTTAGTTAGTCATGCCATTAGCTGGATCTGTTGCTACCATTAACTATTCAACACACCCACAGCCATTTGCTCAATGCACATGACACTCACAAACACACATTTATACGCAGCCACACACACTCAAGCGCACAACTGCCCAGACAGCAGCAGACACACTCGCACAGCCCCCCTCAACACACGTACACACAAGAGACGGAAGCTGTAATTTCATATGCTTATTGACAGAGACAGATCTAATCCCTGTGAGATGTTCACTGGCGATCACTTTACCTCTTTCTTGCTTCCCTGCAGTCCCTCTTGGTCTTTCTTATTCTGAGAACAGACATTTCCACCATGATTTAATCTCTTTCTTTCATTTTTTTTAAATCCCGCACTATCACCTAACCATCCATCACTTTGTTGCCACCCTTTATGTTATGACCAAGCCAGTCGCCATCATTAGAAACCCAAAAGCCCGGGCTAAAAGATGACAGGCGGGTGGGGCTAATGCCCTATCAAGGTCACTCTGACAATGTGTTTGAGGGTGTATAAATATGTTCATGGCAGCCATTACCTTGTGCTTGACTGGAAAGGTGAAAGAAACACAAGTCGGTGTGTCAGTTGCGTGGGATGCTCAGATAAAGTAGTCAGTAGTGTCATAAACATGTAGACACGCCACCACACACGTGCACAGCAGTTTCCATTATATAAATGCCAACTACAAAAGTGAGCATCAAAGAAAAAAACGAGGTAGGGAGGCCATAGATAGACAGATAGAGAGAAAGAAAGAAAGAAGAGAGCTGAATATGAGTGTTTGTTACACTGTGTCTCCTAGACTGCAGAGATGACTGCAGCACAGAGAGAGGGACCCACGCTGAATACCAATGGACTTACTATGGCAGCTCACTACAACATACACAGCCAATACACAGAGTATATGGAGTCAAATAACCAGTATCGACACATGGGTAGTTGACCGACAGATGTTCATAAATGTAATAAGACAAAACATAATGCTGGGGAGGAGAGATGCATAGTTCACCAAGCAAAAAAAAAGAAACCGTGCACTTGTAATAACCAACGAGGCAGACTGCAAAGCAGATGAACACAGCCTGAAATGAACATATACAAGAAACAGGAAAGCATTCAACCAGTCAGAAAGAATATCTCTTCCTGCAGAGGCTGCCTCTTTTCCTTTATTCCCAACTCCACAGTAAATGTCAGCCTCGATATTCCGATCCCCGCTGACTGGCCAGGGACAATACAACTGGAAGGATGGAGGAAAGTGAGGATAAAGCCTGAGCAAAAAAATAGGCGTCCCGTCGTCAGGGTAGACATATGGACGATGAAAAGTGATGAAAAACGATGAAAAATTAGATTCTTTAAAGACTTCAGCAAAATAATGAGCAGAGAAAATAAAGTAACTGTAGACATAACAGAATGAAGTACAGCATGTAAAGTTTGAAAGGAGACGTAGCTCCAGCACTCAGCACTCACTAACGACAAAGGCTGGTGATGATACTATAGTGTTTTTATCTATAGTGGACAATACTCAAAATTTAACTTTTCTGCTGTTTTTCATTTTTACATATCATATTTATCTGGAGCCACTGTGTCACAGAGAGGGCTACTTCCCCAAAGAAGTCATGACGCTTAAAAAATAATGCACATATATACAGTGGCTTGCAAAAGTATTCGGCCCCCTTGAACTTTTCCACATTTTGTCACATTACAGCCACAAACATGAATCAATTTTATTGGAATTCCACGTGAAAGACCAATACAAAGTGGTGTACACGTGAGAAGTGGAACGAAAATCATACATGATTCCAAACATTTTTTACAAATAAATAACTGAAAAGTGGGGTGTGCGTAATTATTCAGCCCCCTGAGTCAATACTTTGTAGAACCACCTTTTGCTGCAGTTACAGCTGCCAGTCTTTTAGGGTATGTCTCTACCAGCTTTGCACATCTACAGACTGAAATTCTTGCCCATTCTTCTTTGCAAAACAGCTCCAGCTCAGTCAGATTAGATGGACAGCGTTTGTGAACAGCAGTTTTCAGATCTTGCCACAGATTCTCGATTGGATTTAGATCTGGACTTTGACTGGGCCATTCTAACACATGGATATGTTTTGTTTTAAACCATTCCATTGTTGCCCTGGCTTTATGTTTAGGGTTGTTGTCCTGCTGGACGGTGAACCTCCGCCCCAGCCTCAAGTCTTTTGCAGACTCCAAGAGGTTTTCTTCCAAGATTGCCCTGTATTTGGCTCCATCCATCTTCCCATCAACTCTGACCAGCTTCCCTGTCCCTGCTGAAGAGAAGCACCCCAGAGCATGATGCTGCCACCACCATATTTGACAGTGGGGATGGTGTGTTCAGAGTGATGTGCAGTGTTAGTTTTCCGCCACACATAGCGTTTTGCATTTTGGCCAAAAGTTCCATCCATTTGGTCTCATCTGACCAGAGCACCTTCTTCCACATGTTTGCTGTGTCCCCACATGGCTTGTGGCAAACTGCAAACGGGACTTCTTATGGTTTTCTGTTAACAATGGCTTTCTTCTTGCCACTCTTCCATAAAGGCCAACTTTGTGCAGTGCACGACTAACAGTTGTCCTATGGACAGATTCCCCACCTGAGCTGTAGATCTCTGCAGCTCGTCCAGAGTCACCATGGGCCTCTTGGCTGCATTTCTGATCAGCGCTCTCCTTGTTCGGCCTGTGAGTTTAGGTGGACGGCCTTGTCTTGGTAGGTTTACAGTTGTGCCATACTCCTTCCATTTCTGAATGATCGCTTGAACAGTGCTCCGTGGGATGTTCAAGGCTTGGGACATCTTTTTGTAGCCTAAGCCTGCTTTAAATTTCTCAATAACTTTATCCCTGACCTGTCTGGTGTGTTCTTTGGACTTCATGGTGTTGTTGCTCCCAATATTCTCTTAGACAACCTCTGAGGCCGTCACAGGGCAGTTGTGGAGCTGTTTTGCAAAGAAGAATGGGTAAGAATTTCAGTCTGTAGATGTGCAAAGCTGGTAGAGACATACCCTAAAAGACTGGCAGCTGGAATTGCAGCAAAAGGTGTTTCTACAAAGTATTGACTCAGGGGGCTGAATAATTACGCACACCCCACTTTTCAGTTATTTATTTGTAAAAAATGTTTGGAATCATGTATGATTTTCGTTCCACTTCTCACGTGTACACCACTTTGTATTGGTCTTTCACGTGGAATTCCAATAAAATTGATTCATGTTTGTGGCTGCAATGTGACAAAATGTGGAAAAGTTCAAGGGGGCCGAATACTTTTGCAAGCCACTGTATACTTTTTCAAATTTTGTTATTCAATTTTATTTGTTGGCCTAAATTAACACCACATACAAAAGAGTTTTATACACAGTCTCTTTGGATTTGATCTCTTATACAAACACAGCAAGAAATTCTGTTACATGTCTGCCTTTATAATCATTTAGTTCATTTTGTTGTTCTTCGATATGGTTGAACCGCTAATAGAAAGAATGTGACACTGCAGATAGATATCACGGTAACATACGCATAAGAAATCCTTAAATTTGTAATAAAAGTAAAAGATTATTGGATATTTTCAATACAAGGAAACTTGAAGGCATCTCGGCAAGAAAAAGGGGGGGGGGGGTACATTCTGTGTTATGATAATACATAAATACCTTGTCTTCACTGTAGCTGTAGCACATTTCTGCTGTCAGGTGTGACTTGAGTTAGTATTATGATTCTGCCTGCTTGCAAAGGTGAACAAGGGAATGTGAGATTAAAGGAAATGAACTGAGGAGAAAGAAAAGTGATATGACATTATGATATGCAGGACACGTCTCCTTTTCTAAGGACATGATCTAGTATTTCTGCCGAGCACAGTGTCAAAGAGGCTCATCCATCACATGAATTTATGGCAAAAAGCCTGGTCGCCGGGCTTATTTCATTTTTTCATCAATGAGTCTGATGACTAATAAACTCTTTGACCGTGATTTCATGTGGAATAATGCCACTACGTGAACACAAGCTAAATTTAAAAGCTTTATAGTCACAGACACCGCTATCTAGCGAGAGTGGCACATTGAAAACAGTAAAATTTGGCTTTTTCAGCCGTGGCTCCCAATGACAAAAGAAATACTGGGAGAAAGATAAGGGAGAGCACGTTAGGGCCACATGAAGAGAGATTAAGAGGGACAATAACAAATTTCTCCTCCCCTTACTGAGACTCCTTTGCTACAATCAGCAGCCTTAATGTTTGAGCGCTTAATGCTGTAAGAAAGGGGTGTGATGCTAATCACGGTGCAGGGATGCATGGTTTAGCAGGAGATGCATAGGTTGGGCAAAAGATTGGGCAGACTGTAACAGGTTTTTGATTATAAATGATCGCACCCATAATGCTAACAGTCACTTTAAGCCCTTAACACCCACTGGCCAAAATATGAGCCCACTGAAAATTCTGCTGCTGTATTTTGAATGACATTGGTCCAATCTGAATGACATTTGCCAAACCACAAAGCCTCATGATTCAGAGAAGTCTTTTACAGACACCAGTACTCTTATTTGTAAGCATGCACCAATACATTATCTCAAGTCATTATATATAGCATGCTGTCTTCAGCAAGAGCCCGTATAAAGCACCACATATATGGACAAAGCCATTGGGAAAAAGCATTAGACACAAATTTATCTCTGTAACATTGAGTGTTATCTATTTAAACACGTGTGGTCAAGAGTTAATATACTGGTGTTTTCATTTGTGCTTCCATCATTAACCTCGCTCCTGTTCACTGAATGCTTTCACCTCCCCTTGGCCTCTTCTTTCTTATTAGAAAGCACCAGGTATGTCCCCATATTGTCAATATTACAATTAAGAGATACGCATCTCCAAAGCTCATTTCTGTGTAAAAAACGGGGTTGAAAACCAAATGCCATCAGAGTAAAGAATCAAAGCTAAATGCAGCAAATGTATCTAACTCGTCCTTGCATTACGGTTTATCTTGTGAGACTAAAATGTTGATACAACGTACATCAAAGTGCATTTACTTCATCAATTATAACTGTAGGAGGTGCTACTATGAGGAAAACTCTTAAGCCTAAATTGCCCAGTCTTGTTTGAAAAATCCATAAGATAAACTACACAAATTTCTTACTGTAAGAATATAATATGGCATTTGCGGCCGCTGTAATCCTGGCCTATGGAGACGTTGTGCTGTATTGGAAGTGACAGGCTGTAGTGATTTATGTGACGAACACTGGCTTCATGTTAAGTATCACATTATTGATATGACAGCTGTAGCTTATGCGCAGGACCTGCAAGTGACAGAAAGGTTCACGTGTGTGTGTTGGACTGTTGTGAAACTGTACGCTGGCTGTTTTGTTCTTTTACATGTGTGTGTATAAGGAAAGCAAAGTCTGTAAAGTGTCTGTTTATTCGTGTGCACAACTTGTATGACCGTGCGCCTCTGAGTGGGTGTGCGCGCAGCTGATGTGAGTGTTTTCCATTTTGTGTGCTAAGGCTAGAATTGGCCTGTCAGTCACAGTAAAGTGGGGAGAAGAAGGAGACGACATGTGTCGGGAAGTGGAGAGAGAGAAGGAGAGGGTATGAAAGAGATGGATGCAAGAGCACAAGAGAAGGGCAGAGGAGCAAAAGAGGAGGAGGACGAAAGTGAAGTTTGGGGGGATGAAAAGAAACTTTTGTTCTTTTTTTGAAAGAGAAATGCAAATGGAGATGCAGCACAAATGTCTGAGCGATTCTTGGTGTCAATTCATTTCAGAAACAGCAGAATAGTCCTTGAGAAGAAGAAAATAATGAATAATGATAAAGTTTAGCATATGCCACTTTTCAAGATCTGTGATATGAAGTCCTTTGCAGGAACAGCAAAGTAAAATGACTACTGAGCAAAATAAAACAAGCAATGTAAAAGTGACTCCTTAATTTAATTTTTTTCCATCCATCCATCCATCCATCCATCCATCCATCCATCCATCCATCCATCCATCCATCCATCCATCCATCCATCCATCCATCCATCCCACCCCTCGTTTATCCCAACCACCTTCTTCATCTCATCCAGAGGAACTGTCCCCAAGCCAGCTGAGACGCATAGTTTCTCCAGAGTGTCCTGTGCGTATGCCCTCCACCGAGTTGAATATGCCCAGAACACCTTGCTTAAAAGGCACCCAGGAGGCATCCTAATCAGATGCCCTAACCATCTCAACTGGCTCCTTTCGGTGTGGCAGCGGCTCTAGAATGACTAGATTTCTCACCCTTTCTCTAAGGCTGAGCCCAGCCATGCTTCAGAGAAAACCAATTTCTGCCCCATGTAACCATGATCTCTTTTAGTCATTATTCAGAGCTTGTGACTATAGGTAAGTGTAGCAATGTATTTTTACACTTTGATTTTACGCTCAGCTCACTTCACCACAATGGATTTGTGCAGCATCTGCATCAATGCAGATGCTGCACAAATCTGTTTGTCGACTGTTAGAGTGAATTGTTAAATGTTTGTCATTTTTATGCTTACCATCCATTTCTACATTGTTTAACTGTGGGATGAAAGCAATTCCACAGTCCCCCTCCCCAGATTCTTGAGTTTTTGGGTGAGGGACTGTAGGTTGGATTACAGACACATCCTATCTGGAAGGTCTGTTTGATGTAAGCTTCCTGCCCAGCAGGAGGTCTCTCTCTCACACACACACACACACACACACACACACACACACACACACACACACACACACACACACACACACACACACACACACACACACACACACATACATACAGTGCCTCGTCTTTGTAACCAAGGGGGGTTAAGAGGGGAGGTACGTGTTGTAAACTATTGTGTGAACTGTAACAGTTTGTCAATAAATAGCTGCAGGTTAGGAGCGTGAGCTCCAAGAGCTGGTTCTTGACCAAAGGCCTCCCTTGCGCAAGTAAAAATGATCGATCGCTGTTGCCTTGTTTTTCTTTCATGGGAATAAGTCCTGGATACAGCGGGGTCTGAGTTTAGACCCAACATCGACCTTCTGCTTCCTCACTTTGGAACAAAACCCCAGATACTTTAAGTCCTTTCCTGTCGAGAACCATAGGCTTGGATTTGGAGAAGCTAATTCTCATTCCCACTTTGAGCTGGAGGCCAACAACTGATGAAGTCAACAGAACTATATCATCTGCAAAGAGCTGACACGAAATCCAGAAGTCACCCGGCTTGTTAGAAAACAGCAAAAGACTGCCTGTAAATTTCACTTGCAGTGCATATTGTGACATTTAAGGTCATTGTTGCATCCCTGACCTCTTAGTACCAAATCAATACATATACACAGCACTCCAGGACGGGATCCACTCACTGGATCCCAGTATGGGTAATGGATCGTTGCTTGTGCTGCAGCATGAAGGATCTTTTCATTTGTGTTGATCTTACTGACTGGATTCTCTTCGATGTCTTGTGCTTGGAAGACTAAATCCATTAGGACTCATTACAGCTATAAAGATAATCTCCACAAATGTAAGGAGAGTGTAACTCTCCCAAAGGCAGATAAACTTCATGTTTTAACGATTTCAGGAAACACGCAAAGGGTTGCAATGTCATGTTGCAGGTGGAATAATGTTCAGTTGAGCAACAACTTTATCTTGCTAAACTGTGAAGCTTCCATTTCCATATATGTGTGAATGCTTGCATAACAGTTTTTTTATTGTTCTCCCAAACTCAACTGATCACACTATGTTTTTCTTGCGTTCATCACTCATCAGGCTTTGCTTTCATTTGTTTTAGTGTGAAGTGCTCCCTGCTGCTCCTTCTCTCCTTAGACTTGCTCCCTAAAGGTCTTGAGGATGCTGGCAATGAATATTTCACTAAACTGCATTCTCAGGTTATCAATAATAAAATGGCATATTCTTATAAATATTCTAAAAATATAGCTGGACTCTGCCTCTTCTGTGGTGCATTAAAGATTCATACACACCTAGCAAACTGCTAAATCTTCCACCATAACAGACCCACATGTACATCACCACTGGACTGTATGCAGGTGTTTTCTTCACACTTCTACGTTTTTGTGTTTGCATGTGTGTGCCTCGGTGTATCAGCCCAGCTCAGTTAAACCTAGGAAAGTGCTGAAAGAGGTGATTCACTTTGTCAACAGTCTGAATCACCACTGTCTAATACTACAGCACTCAAGCATTACAGACAGTTAGACAGGCACACACGCTCTCCCCAGCCCACACACTCACCCTGTACACAGCCTTAAATATGATCTGGCTCAGTCTGACGCACATGCATACACAAATGCACTCTGTTTGTCTCTCACAGATCATTTCCCTCCCTCACCGTGGTGAGATGTCGCAGCCTTGTTGCATGAAGGCTCCCAGTGAGAACCACAGGGAGTTAAAGATGCCAAACTCATTTGGAGGTTGGTCAGTGGGGCCCTGCTCCGTGGCACCCTCCTCTGGTTCCTCTGCATGCCACTCATACGGACTGAAGCGACTCACCTAAGATAGTATATGGAAAAGTGATTAGAAAACGTTAAAGAAAAAGAAGAGCTGAATAGGTACATTAAAATTAAAAATGTTATTATGCTCTTCCACAACATTAGAACACTAAAGGAAACACCAGAGATGTAAGTCAGCGATACCAGTGTATATAATCTATACTAAAAATTGCTTATAAATATAATAGCAACAGAGTAAACTTGGACTTGACAAAGCTAAAAACAGTAGACATGGTGTGCAGCTAAATTACAGTACAGGTAGCTGGCTTGGCGTCATTTCCCTGCATTGCTCAGTAATAATAATAGTGTAGACAAAGTTACAGACCCATTTGAGGTAACACAGTTGTGTGGCAGTATTTTTGTGTGGCAGAAAAACAACAGAAACACTGGAAAGGAAAGCAGCAAAATAAGAAAAAATAGCTTTTTGGGCTATTGGTCATCAGAAAAGAACATTTGTGGTTGCAAGCTACATTCGCAATTGTTGACTACAGTCTATATCAGGCAACATTTTCTTGTTTCCACTTTTCTACTTTATCACATGTGACTGTAAAGTACCAAAATGTGTTAGGCTTTTCATTTATATAGAGGCAAGGAATATTTTTTTGGCCTTAAATCAAACTTTGGCAAATACACAGTACTGTGTGATATGATGGATCATGTTCCTCTATAGCTGGTGAAGTAATTTGACCAGCTAGTCAGTTAATATGTACACAAATAATGTTAACTCCAGAACTTTAGCAAGCTAAGGTTAACTGTAACCTGTAACTTTGTTGCATGACCTTGGTTATAGTCATTTGATAACATTAGCTGATTAGTTAGCTGTTATTTTCAAATTACTTCATGAGTAAGACGACCCCTGGGTGTATGTATAGGAGCTGGACTTAACAGAGTCTTAACTATGTTTTGCTAAAGTTTTACAAGTTGGCTAGCCTTAGCTTACCGTCTCACTAACACTGTCATTACTGCCATATTTGAATCCAGATATTTTTTTGTAACTTCTTTAATAACAATAATAGTAATAATAAACAAAAAACAAAACAAAATGAATAAATAAAAACAAAAACCTTGATCCACTTTTTAAATCTGATGCCATTAACTATTTCCAGGGGCAAATGCTGCTTGAGTTCCCAAAATCAAACCATTTAGAGATAAAAATGGTCCAAATACTTTCACCTCCAATAAAATGATCAGTGTGGGTGTTCAGAAAGATGTTACAGTAAAGCTTGATATCCAGCTATTCATGAATATGAGACTTTACAAGGATTAGCTGCGTTAGAAGTTAGCAAGCTAGTTTCCACCTAAAGATGACATTACATGTTCTGACTGTAGTATTTCTAAATAATGAAAACATACTCGTAGCACTAGTAGCTCTACTGCTATAAGATATGGGATATGGACAAATATGGAAAACCAGAGCCATTGGGCTAGTTGACAAATAATATTGTCTTACCTGGTTGATAGCTACAGAGCTATGGTTAGGCTAATATAAACACATTAGCACAAGGAAGACAGAGCATGAAGGTTAAATTGCTGTCAATGAAAGCTCGTATTTAGAGCCATCATATGGGAAACCTTAGGCAGAAACATGATGGTTGATCCACAGCATGAGTTTAGTCAGTAATATGTTGCTGTGTGGTGACTCGCTCTTGCCTGAGAGCGATTCTTTTCTGAAATTTTCAAATGTTTGCTGACCAGGACACCATGAGCCCATGGGCTGAAGTGTACTCCGTGAATTCTTAAAAATATAGCTTAATAATATAGTGCACAAGTAGTGCTAATAAAAAGATACAGAGGCTGAGAATGAACACTGGTTATGGGCTTGCAACATTACAGCAAAGCATGGTAGCCTCTATCAACTAAACAGCAGAAGTTTTTGTTGAAGTGTATTTTGGAAAATGGTTATCAGCTATTAGTGGACTCCATTTCCTAGCAAGTAGCTTTGCCTAGTCTTCATCAACTTTGGCACCTTTAAATTTTCAAGTTTGACCAGAGTTGTTTTCTTTTTTTGTTTAAGATCAGTCCATAGGTCACAGAGTTCGTTGGGCAGGGTTACATTTTTTAAGTTGTGCTATAATCTATACACACAGAAGTTAATACAAAATGATAACAAATGTGTTTTCAGAGGCAAACTGAGCTACCAAGCGGCAAGAGACATCTGTTTAACATCTCAGAACAGATAAAAGGAAAACCTTGGAGAGTGAATTTCTGATTTATATAAAAGAGGAAAAACTGTTTCTTTGAATATTCAGACAATCTGGTATCACAGGGCTTATGCTGATCTTGTGCATGCTAAAGTGGGCTGTCTTAAATATCTGACATTGAGCATTTAAATGTCTCGCATACATCACTATTATGATATTTCTGTTCATAGAGGATGCCTTTAAGTATCCAATGGTTTCCTGCCTAGAAGCTGTCTTCAACACTGTAAATGCCATTTCAGCTGAGAGTGTAAAGGGAGTACTGTCAGACTTCTTAAATTTTTAAATGCATTAGCTATTGAGGGCTAATCTGTAAAATGTAAAACAATATATACTCTCAGAGACATCAAGATTCATGATGACTTGTCAGGAAAAAAAGCACCTTACAATAAAAACTGACTTCTGATCAACAGTAAATGTGCCCTCTAAGAGTCTAAGCAGACAAGCCTGAAAATTCAATGTAGCTAACTGGTTCAGACATATCATTACCCTGTAGCTGCTGTATGTGCTTTCATCCCTTAACCCAAGGCTTCAGTAACTTCTCTAGTCCAGTCCTGGGATCCAGCTCAAATTCTAACACCTAGTATGTAACAATAACTCACCAAAAACAGCACAACACTGACTCCAATGTAAGCGAACACTATGCACATCCAGATCTCGTAGGCCAGTGGGTCCAGGAAAGAGAAAACACCTGGTTTAGACTTCTGAGGCTTCTTGATCATGATTGAAATTCCCAGAGACATGAAAGGCTTAGAGAAGTCGATCACCTCCTCTCTCACCAGGGTGATGGTCAGTGGGGCCACAGCAATTTCTGCTTTCTGCAAAGGAGAGAGGTGGTGCTGAGATTTCACTTTACTCTGATGTTTTTACTGCAGTTAATTTGAAGCAACTGCATATATATATATATAAAAAAACCTATAATGAATAGAAACTGTCAATGAGCAAAGCAAAGGGGAACTGGACTCAAAGGTGAGAGAAGAAGTGGGAAAGCAGAGGGTTGAAAGAAATGCAGGCGGGTGATGGAAAACCAGAATGACAGAGGAGTATTTCATACAGTAGACATGAAAGGCAGTGTGCATATAGACTTACACACATTTACAAAATCCGAGGAAAAGTCAGAAATACCATTAATTCAGGACACAGACTGCTGAATGATTGCATGATTCTAAATGATAGCTACAGTGGTAAGTGAAACAACCTACAATAGCAGTGCATTGCTACAAGGAGTAAAGATGTTGCAACACAAGAAAAGTAAACAGCAAATATAAAAGAAGGAGGACAGAAGTGATATGAAAAGAAAACAGAGAGCACAGGCCATGTGGATATCAAATACCCACTCAACCTAATGCACAATAGAGAGACGGATAAAATAAACTACAGGAAAGATGCAGGGGGGTTGAAGTACAACAAAGAAAAGACAAAGACTACAAGTGCAGTACAGCATTTTCTGTGTGTGGAAGAAGAGTTATCAGAACGGACTGTGAGTGTTTGATGCAAATCAAACCCGATTAGTCAATGTTCTGCTGTGTCACCTTCCAGATTCTGGAGGGTAATTAATTCTGTCGGTGTTCTGCTGCAACGTCTCCCCTTTCACTCTTTGTCAAAGCGACGACTGACATTGTCTTGTGTGTGCTAATAAAGTTTGTATTCAGACAGCATTGTGAGATCTCAGACTGTGCCTGGGAGTATATGGCATAATTAACCAGCTTGGCAAAAATCTCAAGAAATAAGTGAACCTGCCATGACATTACATCTCAGTGGGAAACTAACTTGGCAACTACGGAGATGCAGAGCTTGTGAGAGTTGCTATACTGCAGGGAGTCATTTTGAGAATTTCTCGGTCATTGCATGATGTAATGGCTCTGCAGCTCACACGACCTCTGCAAAGATTATAGAAGTTTTTGCCAAAAGGCACAGAAGTGCACCATAACAGGATGTGATTTGTGATGCTGTTGTAATGTCATTGTGATTTCATTTAAATACCATACTCTGATACTTAACAGAAAGTCCAGAACAAAATTCAAAGCATTCCTTGCATGCTGCAATTTTTCCATCCTTACCCCGTACACAAGCTCGCCAACCATGCCATTCCATATCTTTGTCTCTGGATCCCTCGCTCCATATTTCCCATCTGGTACAATGGAGATCTTGTATTTAATTCCGATGTGTTTGGCGATCTCAGAGGCAAGGTCCACACAGTATCCCTCATACTGGTCGTTGCCCTCATAAAGCTCCCAGTTCTTCTTCAGCATCACGTAAGGACCCTCCTACAAAACCAGCATAAAGGAAGAAGGACAGCTGTTTGGACGAACATGATGGCAGGAATTAAGAGGAACCAGTCTGCTTACGAACAATGCACCATGTATGAAACACGTACAAAGAAAAGTGATGATATTCTTGTGAAAAACAGACATGTATATACATTTTAAGGATAAGCTTATATTGAACTTCTTTTTCTAAAAACAATCTTCGAGTAACGAAACTCTACAAGATATGAAAACAATGCAAAGCTACAGGATAGAACAAAAGACCAAACAGCAAATCAGAACCTTTGAAAGCTGAATTTTATAAACTACATACACTTCACCCTAAGATATCTTAGTGTACATACAAGACCATGGCCATATAACCCACCATCACATATTCAGATTCATGTGTTAGTAACTGTGTAGTAACATAAAATCTCACACACAAACCACCTTGTTAGTAAAACACAGAAGCCAGAACTTGATAAAAAAAATTATAAAATGGGAAGATATCTATATATTACAGATGTTTTTTACAAGGTGATGTTTTATATCTTGTTTTTCTGACTTGTAGCACTGTGTTTTATGCCTTCGTCTACATGACTCCACAGGGACCTTCACCTGACTTAGTGCAACACTAATGCTGAGAAGAGAGAAATGTATGAGAGGGAAGAAAAATACAAAGAAGGAGAAGAAAAAGCAGAGGAGACTGGTGCTTTTAGGCGAAATGAATTCTGTGCATGCAGTTATCAAAGATGAAAGCGAAAAGAGCGAGTTTAATGTGAGGTGGTGTGTGTATTAGGTATAGCACAAATACATCGCTGCACGTAGGATATCCACAGAGAAAAGAAACGCACACAGACGCAGAGAGACTTTTGAGTGACAGTGCATCTATCAGAAGCAGTGAGTAATGGTATTATGCCTGAGGCAGCTTACCCTGTAATCCACATGAAACAAAGCCTATTAAAATGTTATCAAACCCGTTTTAATCAAAGACTAATCTCATCTGTTTAATCAAACAGGCCCGGTATAATACCCAACGTTCCCAAGCTATGAAACAGTAAATGCGGACGATAAAACACATACAAAACGATAACATTTGAATTCTTCATTCACAAAATTGATTCACACCAAAATCAAGTACAGTATAATCAAGGAGAATTTTTATGCTGACATGAATCAAAGGGGTCAAGCGAGCAATAAAGAACAAAGATCTGGGTGGAATCAATGGGAGAATCTTCAATCCGGGAAATTGAATTACATTAAGAAAAAGTCTAGCTCAAAGGCAGGCATGCAGAGAGATTAAAACAATCTCACAACAGGAGCTGAGCAATACAAACAAATCCTTCAAAGGGAAGTTGGATTTATATATTGATCCTTATTCTCTTCAGCAAACAAAGAGCTTGAAATGAAACCATTTACTTGTGCACTTGTGTACGACTGAGGCGTAAAATGAGAAATTCTTCTCAGTGGGGGTATTTAATGAGTTTGCATTTATCTAAATGTAAAGATGATTTATACTGCAGAAGAATTTCTATCTTATATTATCTGAGTCCTAATTTGGTTTATGAGTAGATATCTTGAAAATTAAAAGCATTCCCCACCGCCTCTGCTGGACATCCTGACACTGCTCACTGGATTGAGGATTACCATTCTGAAGACTCGAGTCTGGGATTTTGGCCACCACCATCAAGATAAAGTATTATCATTGTTATTTTAAGCATGTTCACAACCTGAACAAGCTGCTAGGGTAGCTGTAAACACTTCTTTTTCTAAAATAGTTTTTTAAAATGAGTTCATCATCATTTTTTTTAGTTTGTTTAGGACGTGCACACCTTTTTGTTCTTCCACATAAACAAGGTAAAAAAAAAAAAACATAGAAAATAACATTAGACAACATTTAGACAATTCAAAAACAAACACACATTTTAGAGGTTCTATTTGCAAAAAAAAATTTTTCTCCACTTTTCAGTAAAACGCTATTAAGAAAATCTGTTTCTTTTGAAGCCAAGCATTCAAATCAGTTCTTAATTTATGTTGAATATTAATGCTGAACATTTGCACTACCAAGACAATCATCGTCATCATCATCATCATTAAATACAAACATTTGCCCTTTGGTGCTCAGTTTCATAACATACAAAGAAAAAAACCACACACACAAAAAACCCAAAACATTTCTCCCAAAAATATCATTATCAGATACATTAGCAGCTTCCGGGGCACAAATTCCACAGACTCTACATGAATCATGTGAAAAGCAAAGCAGTTTCATGTAAATTAAACAGATGCACAGAGCCATCACAATTGCGTACCAGGGATAAAAAGTAGGAGGAAAGAGAGTGTGTGAGGAAATCATCTGTACAAGTGCTTTGAACGCTGAAACCAGTTGTAATGCAGACAGCTTGTACAAATATATATATATATATCTATAAAATAAACACAAAAAATAAAGAAACTCAAATGTATGCAATATTATAATCTGATTGATGTGGTTGCATGGTTAAAGCACTACCTACATTAGCCCATAACCTTAATAACTTCCATTAACATATATGTGCTCAGAGGTAGACTGATACCACTCTAATAAGTTAATTATGAAGCTGCAGCCATGAGACCGTTAGCTTAGCACAACTGTCCATTGGAATGAATGCAACCAAGGGATTAGCTGAAAAATACAACATACTTCTCCTCATTTTTAATCTTTACATGTAAATAACAAACAAACAGAAAAAACAAATTAGGTGTCCCATGTTTCTAAATGTTACTTTAAAACAGCTGACTCCAGCCCCCCCACACACACACACACACACACGCACACACACACATTTTACATTTGGTTTCCAAACAGTTACCAAATAACAGTACTACAGTGCAAAAAGTCCTGAGCCACATCTCATTTCATTAGGATATGTTTTGTTTCCAAGGAGCCAAATTTCTAGTCATTTTTTAAAGCGGTCTTGAGCAATAGTTCTCCTGTGGCTCTCTACATCCATCCGTAAAACACGGTGGAGGTACTGTCGTGGTTTAGAGCAGCTTTTCAGCTAGTGGGGTTGGGGATCTTTTCAAAATGAATTATGAACACAAAAAGGTACTATCTGGTAAACATCTGATTGGCAACGATTTCATGTTTCAACATGACAGTGATCCCAACTATACTGCCAATGCAGTGAAGGTATACCTTGATAAAAAACACACACACAGTGGAACACTATCAGTCAGGATTTAGCCTCCCCAGAGCCTGGACCTCAACATTATTGAAGCAGTGCGGGATAATCTTGAACGAGAACAGAACAAAAAGGCAGCCAACATTCAAAGAGGAGCTTTGAATGTTATTCAAGAAGATTGGAGAACTATACTCTTAGTTGAACTTAAAGAAAGTTCAGCTAAGAGAGTTCAGACTGTGTTGAACGTTTAAGGTGTTAAGGTATCTCTATTTCCATGTATCTTTGCACATGTTTCAATAAACTGCTACACCTATTTCCCATTTTCATTTTGAATAAACCACTCTATTCCTATTTTGGGAGCTTAATTTGAATTTGAGATTGTTTCTGATATAATTGGTTTAAGGTTTATGTAATAATCAACTTAAAATCATATCCACAAGTATTTGTGCACATGCTGTAGTGTCAAATGAAGAGCAGCATTATTGTCCAAATCAAACTCTTGGCAGTTGGCAAATGAACATATCCTATAATGCATATTCATTTATTTTATTTATTTTTTAATGTCAGCTTTATAGTGAATTCTGTGAATCCAATCCTGTCACGTCCAAACATCTTTCTTTGCTGACCCTGAAATGGAAACGCCTTATCGGGTCCTTCCCTTAAAAAATAACCTTGAGCGCTTGTTTGCTTCATCTTTAATCACTGATTCTCAGCGGGAATCATTTAGTCAGCTTGTGTTAAGGAGAATGCAGCCATCTCAATTACAAGGTCAAATGCTTGAAATCTGACAAGTCTGCTTTGCTGAGTTAATTTAGTTTTATGTAAGCCGATACACACGAAAGGATATACTATACGTACGGACACACACATTTTAGCTGGAGCTCTGGAAAAAGTGGCAGTGTATCACTTTAATGCCTCCTTAAGGTTTGTTATCAGTTTGCTCCAGACACTTTTGTCTTGCTGTGAGTGAGTGAGTTTGTGTGTGTACAAGATGTTAGCGCATGTATTTACTGCTGGGAAGAAAGCATCATGTTTGGGTGTTGCCTAATGTGGCATCATGAGTTAGTGCAAGGAATGGGAGGGGAGAAGAGAGGAAGAAATAAGAATCAGGAGGTTGAAAGGAAAGAAGGATGGTAATGGGAACGAGACTAGCAGGATGAGAGGGACGCAGGGCGTTTTGGCTGTAAGAAACTACAGAAGAAAGATGAGGGAGGAGATCAGAATACAAACAGCGATCGCTACAAGGAGAATAGACGATAGAAACGGCAAGAGGGAAAGTGTGAAGGAGAGATTAAGAGAAAGAGAGAATGTGACAAAAAAGAAAAATGGAGAAGAAGCGAAGGAGCAAGCAAAGAAGGGAAAGGGGTGTGTGAGAGAGGGAGAACAGCTTTGTAGAAGCAAATGGTTGGGGCTGATAAGACATGAAACACTTCACACTGGTGCCAAAAAGGCAGAAATGACTTGCTATGTAAGCCAGCTAGCTAGCCTGGTGAGAACACGAACCCCAATGCAATGGACAGTCAACCTAACTGTCCAGTCATTCATTCACTCCCCCTCAACCCCCCAACTGGATTACAGCATTTTAAAAGCCAGATTTTTACATATCAAGAGACATCTCACCAGCCTGCGAGCTATCCGTTCACATGGCCAGAGAAGCAGGGCAGGCAGTGAGTCACAGCCTTTGTCAGTTAGTTGGTCAGGCAGTCCATTTATTAAGCAATTATTGCAATCACAGTACATAATCATCTATCCGGTCACATATTTAGCCAGTTGGTCAGCGCGATTAACTCCCAGCTATTTAGCCATAAAGAAAGCAGGGCAGTTCAGAAGTTAATAAGACGGTCGTTTGAGCAGCCAACCAATGTCAATGTCATTGGTCAACCAATGACCAGAAGACAAAGACTGCCAGTCCTCTAAACAGTTCTTCAGTAACAGTCAGTCAGTTTGTCTGTCAACGTATGAATCAGTCAGACAACTAATTAGACATCGAGGCAGACTAAGTCTAACCAACCAGCCGTGTGCAATCCTTTTGGTTCATTAAAGATTTGGTTTTATTTTTTCATTAACAATATTTTTTAGCTTTTTTCTTTTCTTTCTTTTAAGATTAGAATTGTTTAAGTTAAAATATAACTAATATAAAGTCAGATATACTGCACTACTATGATTATAAAGCAGGGGCATAAACAAGACACAGTCATGTCCTCATGGGTGTATCTGGAATAGAGTTAAGGACACTTTAATAATGACCGTAGGCAACACATCTAACAATCTGCCCTCATCTTTGTTCTGAGATCTGTGAAGGCTTTGTAGATGTTGTGTAATTGGGTTTATAATTAATGTTTACTTTAGCATTTGGGTCTTGAGGATGTCTGCAATATTTCCATTTTCATATACGGTCAGCTTTGGAGTATTTTCTGGGATAGTTTTTAAAAAATGCTATTCTTTTACATGTAGCGTACACCTAAAACTATGAGAACAGGTTTACTTTACCCTTTTATTTTGATGACGAGATAAAAAACAACCTATCAGAAGAGCTCAAATACATATATAATAAGGATAGTTGACTGAGTAGGCATGACTGAATAGATTTACAGAGTGACACAGCAGAAAAATGAAGACAGAGGAGAGAAAGGTGAGTGCTGAAAAACGGGACTGACAGTGAAGACCTGTCACTCTCCACCTACATCTTCTCTTTAAAAAAAAAAAAACACAAGTAAAAAATAAAATCGAAATCTGATTAAGGCAAATTCTTCTGCAGGCAGTGTAACAGAGAGGACGGTGGTAGCTGTGTTGTCCTCAAAAAGAGAAGAATCTAAATTAACAGTGCTGTTCCACAGTCCGGTGACTTTGTGCGACCAAATGTCAAACCTTGACAGACGCTGCAGAATCCATTGCAGAGCTTTCATCTGGTGGTAGCTTTGTTATGAGAGGAAGACAGGAGCACAATGAGCAAGTCGGCCCAAAAGCTCACAGGGCCATGATCCTCCTTCTCGTCTCTTCTCTGTGCCATTATTTCTTAGCCATCTTCATCTAAGCAAATAAATGATGTCAGAACCAAATAATTAAAAAAAAATGTTATACAGAAAAAAAAAAGAAAAGAAAGATAAGTCCTTTAAGAGCTTTAGAGAAACTCTATCAGGCTGTCTGTTCTCAGTCATTTTCGAGGGTCTGTGTTTTCTGTCTGTTGGTTTGTCTGCAGACTCGGCATCAGTGTCGCTGCAGAGGTTTCCTCATCACCAGAGGCTGCAAAGAGGAGGAGGTGGCTGAGCTAACATTAGTCAAGCCCTGCTGAGGTCACCATCCACAGAGAAATATGCAAAGACTGCAGGCATGGAGGTAAAAACAAAGGGTGTGGGAGGTTGAAGAGGTGAGTACAGTTACAGAGAATTGAGAAGACGAAGGAGAGATGAGGGGAGTACGAGGACAGATGTGCTGGAATGTCAGATGAATGACAGACATATTATAGAATGACAGAGGGAAATAAACATCGGAAGCATGTATACACTGTTCACCATACTAATATATTCATAACACCAGCTCTTCAACCAAAATGAGATTAATGTATTGACACAGTACAGAATAAACAGAAAACAGCACTGCACTGTCACAGATTACTAAATTGCCCTTTTAAGTATCTGATCTTCTTGATGTGTTTGTATGTTTCTCTTGCACCTGACTCGAGTCACCAAACCAAACACTGCAGTGTAGTTTGATATATTGCCAGCTGAAATGTGCACGGCTGAAGGTGAAGCTCAAACTGGGAACACCTAATCCAGCTGATTTAGTGTTTCTGAACTCTTTACAGCAGCATGTGCGGCTGTTTTCCTCTGCGCCAGCCGGAGTGATTACTGGATCTGGCCACCGGAGGCACTGTAGACTCACTGCACTGTCAAATCAGCATCTTTGAGCCGTTGTCTGTTTATAAGTATTTGCATGAGGGGAGGGCAATGGCGAAGTACAACTGCAGATATTTTGGTCACATTTGAGTTTTCTGGATGAAGCGATGCAATGTGCCTTAAAACAAAACACAGAATTAAAGCCTGAGCATCTGTGGCTTGTTTTATCTCTGGGCTGAAATTAGTCTTTTGAGTTGCTTTCACTTGCATCACTTTGCATGCCAAATTGAATTAGACTGATTGCATTTACAGGAAGGGGATGGCCACCATAAAAACGCTGCAGATGGGTGAAGTGAAATCAAATGTAAGCGGAGGATGTGCACACATCCACCGATTAGCCCTCCTTTATCCTTGTTTGTAGAAGAAAGAGGAATAATTAAACTGGGCTGCAGAGCAGTGTCTATGTGAAAGCTATTAGAAGAGATTGGACTGAGGTCACTTCTAAATGGTGATCTGAGGTCACTTTTGGATTTGCTTACTAATGAGACATTAGTGAAATCTTCCAGCTGGACAAGTGCCACTCCCTCCTGGCTTTACTGTGAGGGCTCTATTGAACTCATCCAGCTCGTCCACTTCCAGGCTGATTTTGTTTTCAGTGTTAAAACGGTGCCATGCCGTGCCCTTGTTGGACTTAATCCTCCAACTTTCTGATGCTAAATGTATTCAAAAAGACCACAAAGACAGGTAAACCTCACCACAGAGCTGGACTTGAAGCACTATCAGTTCTACAGTATCCACAAAGTAACTGTGGTAACTTCCCTCTCTACGAAAAGTGATTGCATGTGCTGGTTACGATCGTGTGTAATCAGTAATCAGTGGACGCATTACCATTTTCATTTGAATAATGTACGGCCCCCACCAAAAAAAAGAAAACAAAGAATGTCCAAGCTGAAAACACTTGATAAGTGGAAGTTTCCAAATGCTTCCTATGGACGCTGAAACAATGACTGAGGTGAGAGTGTGCCAGAGCCTGACTGTAAAGCTCAGCCAGATTGTCCAGACATAAGGGTTCAATCGTCCTGTGAACCATCAGACGAGTCTAACAACACTTAAAAGGGGCACTTTAGCCTCGTATTATCACATTAATGTTGTGGCCATTGTTTCCCCACAGTACAGACTGCAATATTCATGGCAGACTCTATTAGCACTAAGGGATGACACATGCCCACTTCTTTATTTCATTGTACTGAAAATAGCCACAGTTCACCTAGAGGGTATTTTCAAGACACCCTTCAATGAAAAGGAGTGATGCAGCTAAAAAAACAAGATTCTCACTTGCTATTAGAAAATAAAATGCAAAAAGTGGAGGCTAATTTGAGTATTTTTGAATATTCAAGAAACCAGCTTGAGATGATGTGAGCTTTCGGACATGGTGCCAGTGCACCATTAGGTCACTTCTAGTAGGTTGAACCACATGCAGATGGCTCCATGCTTTTCATCTTGTTTCAGCAGAAATCAAGGATCATTAGACCTTCGATTGCTCAATTTTGATGAATCCTTGGGAATTGTAGCTTCAGTTGCTACATCCAGTGTGCTCGTCTGCTGCTGTAGCTCATCTGCTTTAAGGTTGGACATGCTGTGCATTAATGTTTTTATGCCTGTGAATCCTTTCGAACCATTACAAGTGATATTGGGCTATACAATTAAAGTGAATCGAATTGATGTGCTGCTACCTTGGCTTCAATGAGTGGTTACTGGTGTTACTGTTGCCTTGCAATCAGCTAGAAGTCAGGCAATTTTCCCCTCTGACCTCTGGCATCAAGGGATTTTCACCCAGAGAACCGCCACTCATTCGATATTTTCTCCTTTCCAGGCCATTCTTTGTTGGCCCATGTGGGGAAATCCCAGGAGGTCATCAGTTTCTGAAACATCAGCAAGCTGGTGCCAACACGCATGCCTAATTCAAAGTCACTTAAATCCCCTTTTATCTCCATTCTGATGCTCACTTTAAACTTCAGCAGGTCATCTTGAGTATGCCTGAATGTATTGAGTCGATTCCATGTGACTGGCTCATTAGGTATTTGCATTATTGACCACTCGATCAGGTGTGCCGAATAAAGTGGCTGGTTAGTGTGTATCCTGTCCCCTGTGAAATATTCTAAGTGGGTGTTCTGGATAAATTCTCTGCCGATAGTTTTCCTATTCCATCACTTTCCATTTACTAATCTTGCTTGGGAAAAAATAAAATAAAAACTTATTTCATATGGTTATCATATTTTTTCTGGTGTGTAATTTTTTTCAACATAAACTTCAAGTCTCTGCATACTTGCTCAAGTCAAATCAAGATTCTGGTGACATTAGGCTATATATTTTGGAACGACCGAGTGTCCGTGCTGAAGGAGAGCTTCACCCAAATCTCGAACAGCACCCAAACAATGGAGAAATGAAAACAGTCAGATGGTACATTACCATGATAGTTGTCACGACAACAGTCCGGTTCTCCATGGCCGAGCTGTCATTGGACAGAGCATTTTCATTCTGGACCAACACAAGTTTGTCTATGTCGTTCCAGTAACCAATCTGAGGTAAACAGAGGGATATACGGGAGTAGGAGAAGATGAATGAGGGCGATAAGAGAAAAAACATCCATGAAAATATAGTTTAATGTCCTTTCAATCAGTTTTACCCTCGCACAATTCATGCAAAATGTAATTCAACATGCGTGCAATACAATCGAGATAGAAAATGTAAAACGGAAGCATTAAAAGAAATGAGAAGGCGAAATAGGAGAAAATGAGACTGAGAGAAAGATAAATCAGATTGAGCAAACTCCAGGAAATTTCCCATTGGAACTGTACGAGATATTGAGTGTGAGCCAAGAACCTTCAATAAACACACATTGCTGTCGAAGGAACAATTGCGATGCTGGAACATGGTGTTATATCTTTATTATCGGGGCTACATGTATGTGTTTTTCCAGTATAGAGAATTTATAAGTACTTCCAAACTGCATCTCATCCTCTTACTTTCTTCTCTTATGGAGACAGATTATGTTCAAACTTTACTTATTTATGTCACTGCAGATTTTTATGTACCCCCAGGTTGCCTGGGAGCTGATCTCCAGTGTGTACTCCAAAAAGCCATTAATATACACAAGCTGTGATGGCTGGTTTGATTGCAGGCATCTAATGGTATTCATAATTGCAAACAGAAGTTATTAATTAAGAATTATGAAAATAATTATTGTGTAAATTAATTTTTTATGAATGAGGATAAAACAAGAAGAATGAAGCACTATACAAATTAACAGGAAGTGTATATATTAATTGTGATTTATATATATATCCTGCTGAGGCATCGCATTTGCTCAAATTAAGATAAACTGCTTTTCTTTGCATTTTCCTGTCTTTTAACATGGCTTTTTAGAAACACGGTCTAAAATACTTTGCTCGTGGTATTGCTGTGAGTATCTGGACTCACAAATTTATAGTCCTTGTCTTTTTTTAATGCATGAGGAACGTTTACCTTGCGCGGGCCATTGCTCTTGAGTTCAAACACGTCCATCGTGTAATTCACCCTCCGACCGTAGTGATCAAACTGAATATTCCCAGTCAGGCCCTGAATGCGCACCTGGATGAATTGTAACAGTAGAAACATAAAACTGAAATAGTTCATACAGATGTTTAAGATCGCAGACACTCAGTGAACAGTCAGGAGTGCAATAGGAGTGCTTGGGCTTCTTTTTTTTGTCTTCATGGTGAAGCCAAGCAAGCAGTGCTTAAACAAATAGTTCAATAACCGCAACGGGATGCTGCAGCAGAGACAAAATTGAGTTTCCATTAGCAATAATTTGATGCACAGTTAACATTAAGACTGATACCCATTATTTATTTCAATTATGCCAAATGAAACACTTGCATTGTTTCCTATGAACACTTTGTGCCCAAGCTGAAAATCTGAATTGAGTGTGGGAATGTTAGCTGCTACCACTAAGATACTATAAACAGAAGGAAAGGGGATTAATTAATGCAAATACTTTAACGGTGCTGGGTTTTTGACCCAGTGTTTTTGAGTTTATTGTTTAATGTTCTCTGTTGATTCTTAGGTTGCTCCTCATTTGTTGTCCTTAAGCTTTAGTTTTTCTTTGCTTTTACAGGCCAACTCTAATTAAAGTTAATATTGTCTCGTTTTCACTTTAAACATTACACTGAAAGTCTGAGGCAAATACCGCTAATGGGTAAGTACGTGAGAAATTAATATAAATTGATAAGATAAAAAAATAAGGCGGTACAAGTATAAACATAGAGTGAATCAAAGTCCTGTTGAGACAGTATTTTAAAACAATTGGACCAAAGTATTTATTTCCATAATATTTTGTTCTGTCATGCTGTTTTTATCATCAAATGGTTGGTACCTCCACAACTTTAACATTATGACCACAAAAATTCTACTGATTCACAACAGACAACAGCTGCAGTCCCTAACAGAGCATCCATGTACTCTATGCCTTATTTTCAAAATAAAAGCACCTGGATAGTCATAGGAATTTAACGGAATGCTTTTAATTTAATTATTTATTAAATGATGTCAAGACTCTTTATTCCTGTGAGATTTTCAAGATAAAAGCACAAAGCTAAGAGTTTATCTAATTGGTTTAATTAGTTTAATTAGTGTTTAAAACCTTTTCAGTAAAATTTTCTGCTACCCTTTCGTTTCAGATTATTTACACAACCTATTTACCTCCAGCTTTTAAGGAGAAAGCAACAAAAAATTCTACATCAGCAACAATCCTAGTCTTAGTTTTTTGTTTTGTTCATTTCATTTGTGTATGTATTTGTTTTTTTGTGTGTTTAGACGTGATAATGGATAATTAATTTAGCATTCTCTCTATTATAAAATTTGTATACTATCAGTGAAATTGAGCCAACCTGTTTGAGCGCACGCTCCATATCTATTCCTTGGTTCCAGGGAGCAGCTGGATTGGCCAGACAGTCACCTGCATTGCCACGGCGACTGATATCGATTTTTTGACGGCGAAGGGTGCGGAAGGCTTCAGCCATTACAAGGACACCATCATAAGTCAGAGATGAGGTATACTGTGAAAAAGAGAGAGGGGACAAAGGTTACCTCTTTGACAAGCCTAAACTTTGTATAGAACTGTATGTATATCTTAGTTCATGTTATATCTTATATAACTGATAACATAAATTGCCTGAAAACTGTTTTATTATCCTATTGCATCAAAATGTTTAGTGTGAAGTCTTTATATTTCAGTATATTTGTTGCTTTCCAAGAATTTTTTCTCCAACAATATTACTACCCACTCACATCTTTTGACCAGGCTTAGACCATCATAACTCTACATAAGGGAACACGGTCATTATGTACACTGTGACCAGTGCCACGGTCTATCTCACTGCTCTGACTTTTATTTTATTTCTACAGTAAATATCAATCAACACCACTATAAATGTAACATCACTGTAAATGTGCCAGGGTTAGAGAGAGTTACAGTTTTTAAATAAAGTCACTGTACGTGCTATTGAAGCCATTTAAATGAGTTAAATTATATCATAAACATGTTTTTCAAATATGCCGTAATTCTTTGTCATGCTGATTGCCAAGGTTTACAAATGCTTATTAGTGTTTCACTGGGTTGTATTATAAAACAGACTTAATACCTTTGAAATGACTTGCTATTAATTTTAATTAAATGTAAGACACTATCAGTGTCTGTGCTCTGATGAAACTCTGCAAAGTGATGGTGGTCTTGACAGATTGCTTGACAAATTCATTATAGGTAAGACACAGCGCTGCAGGGAAGAATACCACACACTCAGCAGCAACACCCCCACCCAGGACACACACAGACACGCAGCTCCACGCAGATGGAGGCAGTCAAACACACAGCAGGCTGCCTTCACATCGCGACAGAAAGAAGTGGAGAGATGAAAATGGAAGGATGGAGGCAAGTCAGCTGAGATTCTCTTGCCAATGCTTTCCACGCCTCTGCAGGTAGTTTCTCTCTTATTGACATCACTTGATTTGTATCCCACAAGGTGTGTTTTGCAAGGCTACGCAACCGTGTCATCCTTCTTTCATCTGTACCCTTTGAAACTAAGGAAAGCCTTTAGGCATGTGACTGACAGATGAAGAATCACAGAGAAAACAACAGAAGTGAGCCAAGTAGTTTTCTAACTTTCAGTTTTTGTCAGGAGCAGAGTACAAATGTTTTGGGGACACAAAGAAACAGAATTACCTTTTAAAAACGCAAACTTTCAGAAAATGTTTCCAGGATCAGATTCAATCTTTAAGTTTTTAAATGTGGCTTGTCAAACATGATAAAACCTTTAGAGAAAAATATCAGGGACCGGCTTTATGATTAATATATAAAGATGCACCAAGTAGTTTTCACTTTTCACACATATTTATAAAAATCTATGCAGCTATGAAGCTTTGCAAAAAGTGAAATCAAATCCCTCCTTTTGCAAGTGGAAGGACTTGAACATTGTCCAGTATAATCAAATGCAAGCAAAACTAAAATTATTTCTAGTGGCATCAGCTGTAATTTATCTTTAAAGCTAATAAAAATGCCATTTTGCTAACTAACTAAGTTTGTGATGTGAACGACTCCATCCATTTCAGGCCAAAACCATATCTGACCTAAATTTGAATGTCTCTGTGCAGCTCTCTTATGGCTCCCCTGCTGTTTTCAGATCACTCCTGGAAGTGTTCTGATGACTTCCACATCTGAATCTTCACCTCTTTTACTGTCACACAAGTAATCTTCTTCAAACAGAGCAAAATTCTGCTGTTAGGGCAGGTAGATGTTACAGCTAAAATATTGTGGCGTGTTGGGGGAGCGGCTGGTTCTCTCCCATCATGCCTTGGGACATGTGCTGCTGTTTTCGTGTTCTTTTTTTGTTGTTTATGTTTGCGTTGCTTTTGGCTGTTGCATTGAATGTTGTGTTTATGCTGTAGTGATTTCAATGACAGTTATTTGATGAAAGAATGTAGTACCATGAGTGAGTTCAGGCTTGTGGTTATTGACCCTCTGAAGCACAGTGTGGTACAGAAAAGGGCTCCCCCTACCAGTTTGGGGTTGAACTGCAATGTCTCTGTGAGCTTCTTTGTTGACATTCCTCTGAATGCCAGAATGTGATACTAAATTATTTTGGACTTGGTATTTGAACCTGACATTCACAGTCTGATCATCAGGTCAAATTCCTTGTCCACAATTCCCATGAATGTGACAATATGATGACTGAAAATACATGCTCCTGATTATTCTCTGGGTATGGATGCTGCAGGCTGTTTCACTGAAAGCTTCTGTTTGTTTGCTGTGTTGTAGCCAAAGGCTACCTCTCTTAATTCCATGTATAGTTGTAATTTCCTGTTTTGAGAAGGGTTTTTGGTATGTTTTCCAGATCTCCAGGTTGTTGAGTCTGCTATAGATGAGTCCTTGTATGACAACATTTAAAAGCACGATTCCAAGAATTTCTAGATATAGAAAGGATTTTTTGGACATTATAAAAAGCTCTTGTTTTGCGTGAACTGCAGGCTTTTTTCTGCAGTCTCAGTCTACCCAAGCTTATTTGAACAAAACAGGCTGACAATCTTGGAAATTTTGTCTGTCGAGTCTGATTTCTTCAAAACATAACGTGGCATCATGAATAACACTGGCTGAGCGTGAGCTCGTCTTCGTGCAGAGGTAGAAAGGTAAGGTCTGTGAGTGAAGGCTTTTATTGTTATGTTCTAATTTTGTCTAGTCTCTCCAGCATGTCCTTGTTTTTGAGACTTTGTCTGTTAGCTGTTTGTTACTTCCTGTTTTATTTTGTGAATTCTTGGTCTCTTTTTGCCTTGCTTTTAGTTTTACTTTCTTGTCATTGTCTTGCTTAATCTCACCTGTGTCTAGTTCCCAATGTGTCTCCTCTCATCACCCCTCTGTATACAGTCCAGTGTCACTTTGGTCTTTGTCAGAGTACCTCTGTTTTCTCCTTGTTTTTAAAATTTGTTTCTTGGATCTTTGAGGATTTGGGATTCTTTTCAAAAATTAGGGCTGCTGCCTTCTACCCAATATGAATTTTTATTTTATTTTATTTTTTTTAATCTTTTTCGCCTGTAAGTCCTGAATTTGGGTGTTTTTCCGGAATTGTGACAATAACTCACAATAAAATACGGATAAACTAAATTTAAATATAAGCAATAACAAGAAAGATGGAAAACGTCGGGATTTTGCAAGAAGTTGAAAAACAAACAAAAAGAAAAAAAATTTCAACTCTACACTGAAAGAAAACTATTAAATGAGCTCCTGAGATGGAAATAAAGTATGAACATTTAATTTCATACCAGCGATAATAACTAAGAGTAGAATTTAAGTCAGTAAATCTAATGTTTACTAAGATCATTATCACGATGACGATTTTTAAATCCTTCTTATTAATCATTTTTGATTAAATCTGTTAACACAGATGTGGTAAACATTCATAAAATCAGATCAAGTGTTTGAAAGAAATACGTGAAAGAAATTTGGATAAATTGTTTGTATCTCTTGAAGTGATCCTAATTATTATATACAACATTTTAATGAGCTTAATATATTTCTTTGACAATTACTTTTCAACAAAATCTCCAGGCAAAACAAAGAGACACCAGCAGTTAAGAGATTTTGATTGATGGGCAGTTCGTATTCCAGCCTCAAGTGTAGAAGGGACAATTCCCAGTAGTATTTCCCACCCTGCCCATTATTAGACCACATTTTTATTTGGCCTAAGGCTACTAGTTGCCCCAAGGTTAACTGAGCTCATTTTTTTTTTCTTTTTTTACAGAGCACAAATTAGCCAGGAGCAATTTGGAGGCATCTATTGTCACGAGAGGTAACTGGATTTCTGTTAGCATTAAATCATTCAAATCATTGTTTCCAGGTTTGTAACACAGTATATGTACATGGCAGCAAAAGTAAATACATTCTCTGAATGCACTTCAGATTTTGAGATTTGAGCACTTACAGGTGTGTTTGCTTCTGTTTTGTGCATCAAAATATGTTCGCTGTGTTTATCTGTCACAATCATGCATAATAGGCTTACCTCAATTAACACACTAAATGTTGTGTAAATGTTAAGGGACGATTGATGAAGCTGACATCTACTAATGAGAATTCATTAGGTGAATCTAAAACTGATGATTAGCTAATTAACACCGGGGCCGGGTGAAAAATAGCGTGCCAATTAGAAATTGTAAAACCATAAATATATATTTGCATCACTGAAAGACACATTCACAGTGCCATCTTTTTGTAGTCCTGTGTGTGTGTGTGTGTGTGTGTGTGTGTGTGTGTGTGTGTGTGTGTGTGTGTGTGTGTGTGTGTGTGTGTGTGTTTTAGGATTATTGAATACAAACAACTTCAGCAAGCGGGCAGAGGGCTGACAGCTGATGTATTTTTAATGGGTAGGTGGACATTTTTTCTATAAATATACCCACAGGCCAGTGCTCTATCAGGGGATTAATTGTGAATGTCTATAGGGAGCTGGAACTATAAAGGTTAAAGAAAGATATCTCAGAAAAGTGAGCAAATAGGTGAGGGGGCCGACACATGACAGCAGAATTTTGTTCTAAACAGACATAGAACACAAAAGTCTTTAGTCTACATAATCTGTATGCATCACGTTAACCTTGAGACTTAATCACAGATAAGCCTTTTCACTTCTGCCATATTCTGAGGTCATGCTCTGATTGGCTAAGAAGCTGTAACACATGCACCACATCACAATCTGAATGGTTCAAATACTGCGTTATCCCCCTGTGGCTGGATACCTGATTGAAAACCTTCCGTGCAGCTTTTGCGTTGAATTTCAGGTACAAAGAGCAATTTGCACATCAATGGCAGTAATGTGTGTGTGTGCACTTCAAGTAATTGTTTATCTCAATACCATGCATTTTTGAAGTAAGTATGAATGGAAGTCCTGCATTTTCTTCATTCCACATTTAGCTGTAGAATTTATTTCAGCACTTCAGCTACCACACAAGACTATGTTTCAGGTACCGAGACCTCTGTCTGACACAGATTACCAAAATGCATATTCAATGATAGAGCAACATGTTTTTATTACCTTTGGTGGGCTTTCAGATCCAGGGTATTCACGCTGATCGAGTTTGTTCCAGCGCTGCATAAGTTTTATGACAATAGGCTTGCTGAAGTCCACTAACTGGAACCCGGTCACATTGGCCCCGCCGTGCATGAACCTTTCCAAAGATATGTCCTTAAAACCCTGGGTAGACCAAAAGCACAACAGAAATAAAGAAATGTGTTTGGAACAATGTAACACATAAACCACAAAAACCTTCAGACCAGACAATGTAATGCAGCCCATTTTGATCTTATGAAACAACCAATGAAACAACCATTTAATCAGTGTAAAGAAGGTACACTTCACTAACTACACATTTATTGCCTGAGATATCTTAATATAAGAAAAAAGGTCTCACTTTTTCTGATACAGAAATGTGTTTTATTTTGTTTGTGTATTTATTCTAACTGTGGAAGCATTGTAAAAGTCAAACAACACCCAGAACTTTCTACAGTAGATCATTTAATTGATTAACTGCTACTTAAGTACTTCGGTATCGTATGAATGGCCATGGGGGGGAGGTCTTTATCAGCAGGAAAATCTGTAAAACATAAAACTTCAGTTAAAAGTCCAAAGTTTATGCCTTCCTTCACAGTTTCCAAAACTGTCCAGTGAGCCAGATTGGAGACCTTGTCGGCGCGATTCTGACCCCCTGGCCTTACATTTGAGACCCCTGGTCTAAGGTTCAAACTCCTCCCACACACTAAGCTCGATATACTCTCCAGATTACATCTTCACAGTGGAAACTTTGCAACACTGACGAATGACATTAATGATCAGGAAAACTGAGTAGATGGTGAGTAGATTACTATATTACCAACTGGTGATATAGTAATCACTAAAAGCTCTAACCTGACCTGAGCCGGACCCTTTTACACTGTCCTGGAGAGAACTACTGTTCAAAAGATTTCAGGAATTAAGGTTGAAACAATGCTGATTTTATTGAGCTTGATTTCAGCAGCTGCCCAAAGGTGTGACTTTGTCAAGGAGAGACACATGATAAAATAATAATTTAGTAAAATACATCATAGGATCTGGTAGAAATAAATAGAAAATAATTAAGTTAAGTTTTTTAATCATTGCAGAAAATCTCCAACTCTGCAACAACAAAGACTTGAAGAGGAATTCTTCAAAGCTCCATCTTGTTTTGTCTAGTATTGCGTGTCTACTGTGGATTCTTAAGTAGGCTTTCGAAATAAAACATTACACAAACACTGTTGGAAACATGTTTCAGAAAACAGCAAGACAACAGTTGAAAGCAACGCCAGCATCCTTACCAGGTTTGCTATGATGTAATGGTAACCTTTGACATGTTTCCCCACACTGACGGCCTGAAAAGAGAGAGAGGGAGAGAAAGCTTGGATTTAATTTGGCAAGCCAGGGGAAAAGACGCATTAGGGAGCACGACAGGGGTGACAAGGACAAAAAAGGTGATTTCCTCCGTCTCTTGCTCCATTACCTTCCTTAACAGTGGTGCTGTGGTTACTTTATTATGCTGATTAAAGGAGGATAAAATGATGAAGACTTTGGTACCATGCTGGCTAAAAACTCTGCAGATTCTTTAAACATTTAAGTGATGCAGAAAACAGCCAGTGTTTTGTGTTTTCGAGACCTTCAAATTGAAATTATAAAATTTCTTTTGTTCTGTTGAAAAAGCTGCTTTTGAGAAGCTTAGTTCCACTAAAGAAAGTATATAATACTTTTTACATACCTAAACTTGAAAACAGGTCAAGTCTGACCCAAACACAATAAAACCTTCAGATGATTTCACTTTTTTCTTTCTTTTTTTTTTTGCTATTTGGTTTCAAACGTGACCTATAAGGTAAAAATATTTCTGCTCAAAACTAAAACCCGTGAGTTTTTGGTCATTGATATTATCCATATAGGGAAATGGAGCGAAAATACAGCAGACTGTGGGAATTCTGACAAAGTAGTCGAATGCATATTCAGGTTAACAAGTGGCATAAACCTAATTAATAAACTGTTCACATTTTTCTTTGTCTCTCTCTCACCCACACATATCAGCGGCTTTGTACTGACGCAGACAGATGTACGTACACACACACGCGTGCACACACAAAGATCGCAGCTGGCAGGGGCAGACAAACAGAGCAGTCTCTGTCTCAGAGCAGGGATGCAAGCCAGTGCCAGCTCTGCAGAGCTGACTAGTGTGTGTGTTTGTGTCTGTATGCCCGTCTCAGTACACATGTGTGCGAGTGTGCGTTTGTGCGTGCGCCTCCGTCTGTCTGTTCACTCAGCACAGAAGCCAATTAAGAAACAGTCTGTGTGTCTGAGATGCCGCTACTAGTGTGGGTTTGTGTCTGTGTAGCTGTATGACTATGTGCATTGTAATGCTGTAATTTTAGCTTTTTTTCCTAATTACATATATTAAATTTCTGTGTGTTATCAGTAATTGTAGGAGTTTCTGAGAGGTATGTGCATTAGTGAATGTGCTTGTGTGTATGTTTGTGTTAGTGAGTTTATCACATATGCAAAGTGAGGATCACATGTAATGACAGGTGGCAGGACCAATGGGATGTTACAGTCCTGAGTCACACACTCTCTCTTTCTCACACACACTCCTGCCACCTGTCAGAGCTCAAGACTTAACCATCAAACAAGACAGACAATCTAATGAACTCAGACAACCATAAGGTGTCCGAGCGCATGCCTTGACGTTTGTGGATACATGCTTGAAATCTGTGTGCGATAGGACTCTTTACTGTCATTACTGCAATCACACGCTGATGTAGCTGTTGGGGAAGTCACAGTTTTTCATTCCACATTTACGAACTCCAGGGAAAAACTCAAATCTTGTTTTCTTTCCAGATGTCAGAAAGCATCAGGCGAGCTGCTGCAACCAGCTGAGTGGAGCAGACAGTCGGCAGACACCAGTGGTCCAGTGAAAAATCTGCATTATGTGGTACTACAGTTGTTAGTAACTTAACATTGATTCTAATTGTTTTCACTGTTTCTCACAGGGTCTCATCTCATTACTTAACACAACCTATTATGTGGTTAAAAGGATCTAAAAACGCATCATTGTGGGCTGGCTCTATCTCATTAAGTGTTAAGTGCAGGTCAGTAATGTTGTCTTGTTTAGCATCCAGATCAGTGTCAGACCTCCATGCACCAGCAGTTGGATATTTTTTTTTTTTTAATTTTTAAAATTCTTTTTATTACTTGTAACCAGGGACTGTAGAGTATTTATAAATGCTGTAAATGTAATGTAGCCATTAATAAACGGCAATAACAACCTCAAACTTACTCTAAAACAGAATTATTTAACATTTAATAGACCTGTTAATTATTCCATGTTTTTCCATCCTGCTGAGTTATCTGCACCACAAATCCCTCCATATTCAACCTCCATACTCAATTAACACGAGTTTACATGGTTTGCTGGCTTAAGCACTATTTTGGATTTTACATTAAAGTATTCACAGTCTTGTTGGTTAAATTTCCCAATAACAGTACCTGTTCCAGGATGCTCTGTAGTCTCTCAGGTTCCAGGTCAATGACATACTTTCTCTCCTGCCGTCGATCCAGGTCCTCTAAGAGTCTCCGATACGCTGCCTCATTGAAACTCTCCACACAGATTGCACTCACCTGTTTTTACATGTCAAATGTGCGCAGGAACACAAGAGCAGACATCATGGATAGAGTCATGCATGTAAACCTCAAGCAAATGAAAAAGCTATTTGAAGAACTGATGACAGAAATGTGAATACACAGCATGGGAGCACAGTGTGTGCATGTGGCTGTTTAAATTAATATACTAGTTGTGTGCTCTGAGAGAGCATGACAATTCTTGTGCATGTGTGTGTGTTTTAGCAGGTTTCCAAGAATCTGTGCGTTTGTGTGTGTCCTGACCTGCCATCCGTTCTGCCCCGCTCGCTCCATAATTGCCTGCAGTATTGCATAACCTAAACAACAGAGAGTAAGGGAAGCAAAAAAGAGAATTAATGCTGCACTAGGTATATGATGCAGTTGAAAAATGGATAAATTATGCTTTGCTGTTTTTCCAGAAAAAAAACTAAATAAATAAAAGCGCTCGTGTTTTCAAAATCTGTTGTCTTAATCATAGTTGGGGTAAAACTTTTGCACACTATACCAGAATTGGCAAACTGTTTCCCGGTGTGCATTACGCTTCATCCTTCAAAACTAGGGGCAAAATGCTTAGCACTTATTGCATCTTCAACTTAATTTTTTAACATCTGAATTGTCTGTCGAATTCTGACAATCAGTGTTGACATTTCATTGAAATTAAATTCTCTCAATCCTTTTTCCCCCTTAGTAGTAAAGTAGGATTAAAAAGTAATTCATATGTAAATACTTAGTATTTATAGTCTGGAATCAAACCCATAAAATGGACTTCTGCTTCGACAATATGAGGCAACACATCTTTGAACAGGCTTAATGCGTTTCTAATGAATCTGACTCGATCAAACAAGCAGCAGGTGTCAACATGAGTGACAATGAATATAATATTACACCGAACAACTGTCATGTTGGGTCAAGACAAATGGGAAGCATGTAATAATAAGTAATAACACAATGCAACAGCAATATTCTTTTTTAATATTGGCATGCGGCCATGTTTCTATCAGGATGAGCGCTGAATCAAACCTCGATGCTAACTCTCTGAGCAAAGCAGATTCGATCAAAATAAAATGATATCACAATTCACTGAAAGTCACATGGACACAAAGGCAGAGAAACACGAGCACAGCAGGAGTCTCCTAAAACACAAGACGAGAAAGCGCACTCTCTAGTTTGACCTTTTTAACTTCTCGATTGATGCTATATAGAATCATACATGTGTCTAAATGAAAATATGTCTGTGCCTAAAACTTAACCTAAAACTCTAAAAAGCTAAAACTTGGTGTGAAAAATAAACTGAAAAAAAAAAAAGATTTTGTAAACTTACAAAATTCACTAAACTAAAAGAAAATATGTTTTTGATATTTTGTTCACATGTGTCATCACAACCTGCCTGGATGAGACTTTGCTGATTTTGTTTATTAAGAATTAGAAGGTCTGCGTGACCTCGAGTCAACCACCTTCGCAAAGTGCTGTGTTTTTACTGCAATAACCAGTTTAAGACTAGCTAATAAAAACTAAACTAAAAATCATCATTTTTCACTGCACCCTGCCTTTTGCCCTGTAACCGTTGGGATGGGCTTTAGCACACCTGCAACCCTGAACTGGTGAGGCAGAAGAAAATAAAGAGTGTATAAAAACTAAACTCAAATGAGCTTATCTGCTTCAGAAACTACACTTTATTGAACACAAAAAATCAAAATAAAATCAGAATTAAAACTAATTGCAGAATACAAAATGATTATTGTAAAATAAGCTGAAGTTACTCGGGTATTTTGCTGTATGTGTGCCTTCCTATGTACTGTGTTTACACATATTATCTAATGCTTTCAGAAATGGGCATGCAGTAATATAATCTATTTGAATTTGTCTGTGTAGGCATTTGCCTTTGCATGCACATGTGCAGTTCTGTGGACGTCCACAGTTCGTGCCTCTGTGAGTGTGTGTTAGCAGCTGTCTCCAGAGCAGAGCAGGGAGCATAAAACAGATCACAGTGTTACTGCCCATTTTCCAGCACATTACAGGCAGCAGGTCTTGATGGGAGCCTATAATGAAGGGCCCTGCCTTGGCCAAGTCATGGGTGAGTACAGCCCAAATTCTTACGCATCCATCTTTTGCTCCATTTCTCCCTCCTATCCCCCTTTCTCTCAAACATTCCCCCTCCTTCCTCTGCTATATGCTACTGTACATCCCCAGAGGCTTGTGATTTTGTCTGTCTACTTATTCCTCCTTTCTGTAATGTTCCCTCTGCCATCCTTCACTGCCCCCCATCTACCTCCACTTTCTCCTCTTCCTAGCCCTTCCCCCGTCACCTTGTTTGTCTCCTCCTCTCATGACTCACAGCTAATTTTTTGTCTTTTTGACTTCGCCACCAGCACGACTGACCTAACCTGTGTTTCCTGTTCCCCCTTTTCCTTCCTCTTTTTTTTCCCCTTTTGCTCCCCCGGGTAATAACTTACAACAACGAAGGCCACAGGATGCTGGCTGAGGCACCTACACACATGCACACACACACCCACTATAGTATGGTCTGGGGACTTTACGTCATGTTTGACCTGTGTTTCACTCCCTGTGGCTGGGGATTAGTCTGCGTGGGAGTGTAAGTGTGTGTCTATTTGTGCGCACATATAGGTGTGTGTGAGAGAAATAACGTGCCAAGCATCCCCATGACAGTGGTTAGGGACTGAGGGCATCAGCTGTGCCTGCTCCACTATAACTTGCGTGCACTGCATGATGGCATGGTCGAATCAAAAGCAGGTGAACGCCGCGAGAGCTGAGGCCAAATCTTTGTCTCTGGCTGAAAAGTGCCAAATCACCACTGTTTCAGCTGCTATCCTTATAAAGTCTGCTCATTGCCAGTAATAAAACCTTTGTGTTTCCATGAGAACACAGGGCTAAATATGGGAGTTACTTTATGAAAAAAGAAAGAAAAAAAGGAAAGAAAGGGCTAAAGGGTAAGAGGGGTACGCCCTTACTGCTTTTATAGGAATTAAGAGAGTCAGTAGCAGCTGGGTGCTGCTAATCAAATGCCCTTGATTAACTGATAATCTGCAAGTCTGAGCATCTCTTTGAAAGCAAAAGTTTTGACAGTTTGATGTTCTGGCGGATTCAGGAACGTGTTAGCTCAAGGAGCTGATGTCCCAGGAAATCCACCATATAGTCAAACAATGCAATGCTCGGCCTTAGAAATGCAAAACACCTCCAAGCAATATGTCTCAGGGTCTGCAGGCCTCAGTAAGTGTGTTAAATGTTAAAGTTTGTGACAGCACAATTAGATGAAGATTGACTGGTAAACACGTACAGCTTGTTTGGAAAGGCTGCCAGGAGAAAGCCTCCCCTATCGTAAAACAAAACGAAACAGGGCTGTATGACTTAGGTTTGCAAAGATGCTTTTGAACAAATCACAAGACTTTAGGGTTTGCATTGGAAAGACATGACCAAAGTGGAGATGCCCAGCAAAGTGCCACGATTGGTGAAAACCAAACACAGCACAAACACCTCATGCCAACTGTTAAGCACGAGCATGGAGGGTTGATCATTTGGGCTTGTTTTGAAGCCACAGGACTTGAGCCATCCAACAAGACAATGATCCCAAGCACAGCAGCAAATCTACAACAGACAGGCTGTAAAAGAAAAGAATCCAGGTGCTGCAAAGACCCAGTTGAAGTCTAGACCTCAATGCTGTGAGATGTTGTGCGGGACCTTAAGGAAATGCACGCAAACCTCAAATTACAACATTATAACGCAGAGCGAGCTAACCACAGCAGGTCTTTATCCTGTCTCACCCCCCAATTGGTCGCGGCAGATGGCCGCCCCTCCCTGAGCCTGGTTCTGCTGGAGGTTTCGTCCTGTTAAAAGGGAGTTTTTCCTTCCCACTTTTGCCAAAGTGTTTGGGTCATATGACTGTTGGGGGTTTGTCTGTTTTCTTTGTATAATTGTAAGGTCTTTACCTTTGTAATGTAAAGTGCCATGAGGCAACTCTTTTTGTGATTTTGTGCTATAAAATAAAACTGAACTGAATTGAATTGAATTAAATGTGAAATACTAAGAATCAAAAAGAAAATTATTACTTTAATTTTAAAAATTTTTTAACACTAAGAATGGATCCAGAAGCTACTGGATCATGTGGTGTACATAGTATTAACAGAATGACATTGAGTCCTATGAAAACAATGACACACCTGCCCATTAGTGCTTGGATTTTTTTTTCTGTGCATCATGGCAACCCATGTAATTCTATAAGTACATAATGCTTGCCCAGTTACGTTCCAGTCTTTTAGGCTTTTCTAGTTGAAACTGACCATTTTACTATATTACAGCCCCTTTTTTAAAACCTTCCACAAAATCTTCTCTGACTTTGCTCTTTAAAACTCTGAAGGAACAAAGTTAAGTAGAAGAAAATGAGAAGTGGTCAGATTTTGTTTTTTCATACGACCACTATAAATTCGAGCTGTTATTACATGCATCATTAGCGCATTCATTGCTGGGCATTTACCTCTGTCTGTGTCGTAGAGGAAGACGAATCGGCTCCAGTCATAGTGGTCCAACAGGGACAGCAAAGCTCCTCTGATGGACGGCCGAAGCTGCAGTGTGAACTGGCCCTCGCCTTCAGTGGGGAAGCTGGGTGTCACTAGGCTGATGTGCAGGGCGCCGCAAAACGATGTCAGCGTGTTTACTGAACGCTTGTCGTAAAGGCCGAAGATAGCGAAGACCCCCCTTGAATACTGAGAACAGACTGTGGACAGAGAAAAGGTGGAAGATGGGGAGGGGTCGGGGGATAGAGTGTCGGACACAAAAGGGATCCAGGTAGAAGAAGAAAAAAAGTGGGTAAGTTGACAAAAATACTATATGACACTATGTAATACTCAGTGACTCAGGTTTTGAAAGCTGCTAGAGAAACGGTCCAAAAACAGCAAGAGGGGAGGATGGAGAAGAACACATGGCCCTTAATTAAATTCACACTGTGGAATCTGGTTTCACATGTGAACCAATTTTAATGAGAGACGGCTTCAACTTGTGTCAGCTATGCACTAACTTTACACTCCTAATTAGACCCACAAACTACATTTTTTCTTTATTTATTTTTTTTGAGTTGTGTGTGTGACTAATTTTGCAAATGCCTAATGAAACAGAACAGATCTTGAAAATACATCAGTCATTTTCACATTAGACTGCCTCTGCAAAATGACTTTTATTTCATCCAAAACAGGCCCCAACACAATATCCCTCTCTGCCGCTTCTTATGTACTTACACATGTAGTTATAAATTACAAGCACAAACATTTGCAGGGGCATGGGTGGAAAATCAGACGCCAACCTAAGCCACCCGACAAGACATTTTCAACTGCTCACACAAAATCGTCCCCAGTTGCCAAAATTCATGTTGCTTCTTATGCATTTTTTGAGAAAATTAAAATGAAATCCAAACTCCCAACAGCTTTTAGATCCTTGAGATCCATCTTTGCACACATACAGACATGCAGAGCCAAAAAAATAAAAAAAACGAGTTCACTTCAAATATAGTCATTTTCTGCTACAGCACTGCAGCTCAGTCTCCAAACATCCGGAAGCTTTCAAACATGACAGAGAGAAGAGTAAAAAGCTCTGACATCTTCCGCTATGTCGCTTCTGCAAAATTCTACCCTCTGCTTTGTTTTGTCATTCATCTTTGTAGCTCAACCAAGAAAAAAGCACTTGGTATGTGAACAGAGGAATCCTCCATATTCTCAAAAAAAAAAGAAAAAAAAAAGAAGAGGACAGAAATTAAGCGAGTGAAATCTAAGAAAACTGTGTCATCATTTATTTCTTTTTATAGGATTTAATGTTTCACTTCGGCTGCCCACTTTCTCTTTTATCCTCTTATTCCCTCCTCCTCTTTCTTTCCTAAGTCCCATTCTTTCTTTCTTTCAAACAGTCATGTTTTTGGACTTCATCTCCAGCCTGCATCATAATTCACTCTCCGCCCCATCGTACGTCACACTGGAGTAAACAGTAAGGCAGGAAGACTGCAGGGTTTGCTTTTGGCAACAGTCAGGCATTACTCTAAATTCTTTCCTGTCTTTCTCCCTCTATTTATCTTCTTGCGCATCACACCACCTCATACCTTTGCCCCTTTCTTTAGTTTTTCAGGCAGACGCTCCATCCATCCTCTCTCTTTCAGCTTCCAGCATCATCCACTTTCCTTCATCTATAGCTGCCTCCTCTTCCTGTTCCTCCTGCTCTCCCTCCCCCTGGGACTCAGAGTAATTCCATTATCAGCTATAAGCCTCAGTGGGGGTAAACACTGAGGGAGATGCAGCTTTGACGCTTGGGCTTGTGGCAATTAAACAAAGCTGAGGCCCCTACACCCAGGAGGCGATAAGGCAGGGATTTAGTCTCTGATTATGACAGGAGCTAAATGTCTTCAATTCAGAGAACTAGCATACTAGACGTACTTAGCATGCGTCATTCAGCAGTAGCTGAGTCATGGTGTTCTTAAAGTCAATGTTCTTAGTGTCTTCCCAAATGAGTTTTACAACTTTTTCCTAGATTTCGGTTGATATTTCAGTGCACATGAGCGTAACATAAGCGATGCTGAAATGAGGTTGTGTTATAAGATAATAAAAAAAGATTGTACTTTTTTAGTGAAGTGCCAGGAAAGTGCAGTACTTGGAGTTTCATCTTTGATAAATGCTAAAGAAAATCCATTTGTATGTATTACAGTACAACTGGCTTAATTTTGGATGAATTTGTGGTACAAGGATCAACTATTTTGAGTTAAGGAAAAAAACCCAGCAGAATGAGAAATAATAGAACTGAAGCAGTGAGCATGTGAGCTGACATCCTGGGTAGCAGATTGGAGCCGAGCTCCTGTGCCAGCTGATGACTTCTTTTGAAATTTGACTGAAACTTCTGGCTTAGATGCAGCTTATGACATCACTTGTCTTCAAATTTGACTTTCCATCTACCTCATAGGCCTCCATCAAAACCTAAAGAAATATTGATAGCCTTAATCCCAAACCAGTCTATTTTTATACAATACCAAGACAGCTGCAACTATACACACAGGCCCAGAGCACATAACTGAAATCCCACTTTTCATTCATCTGAGCCTTCATTCTTAGCTTCTGTTCTCCATCTATCGCTTCTTCTCTTTTTTCTGTTCGTGCTTCCTGATGTTGGTTTTGCCTTTCTTACACTCACGTGTCTTCGTTTCTCTCTTGATTCCCTTTCTGATCTATGCCTCTATTGGCTTGTTTTTTTTTCCTAAAACCCCCTCCACCAACACCACCCTGCCGCAAGGCTGGAATGTGCCAGACAGTGGCGTCATTGTAATAAAATGTGTGCTAAGCTTGCTTCGTAAAGCTTTAATGAGAGGAGGGGACCAGCGCCATGGTACATCATCACCACAGTTAAAGCACTGGACACAATAGGTCTCCAGGGACATCTCCTACATTTACATCTAGTTGCTTCCCCTTCACTTGTTCACGAGCATCTCCTTTTTTGTTAATGTACAGTCTGTTTTTTGATTCTTAATTACTCGCTCTGTCTGTCAAACATCTCTGTTTCTCTGCGCATACCCCTCCATAAATCTGATGTCCTTCCTTTGTCTGCATTACTCAAGCCTCTACATCCTGCTCCGCGGCTGTCCATGTTATTCTCTGATTTGTATCTCTGTGTTTATATAGAAAGCCCTCTCAATCATCTGCATACTCTGCAAAATCACTTTATTTCTTGTTTTCACATTCAAATTTGTCCAATTTGCATAACAGGGAAGAAAGAATGTTGCTGAAACAGTACAATAATTCACAGTCTAATAGAGTCGCTCTCTTTGCTTCTCTGGTGTTGTTCGCTCTTTAACCATTTTCCCTCTCAAATCCCTCACCATGATGCTGATGTCTTTACAAAAGCTTCTTGCTTTTCTTTTGTTAAAATAGCAGAGAGAATAGATACCTTCTGTAACAGCACAGCATCAAAACTTATACGCACATACACCCCATACTGTAGATGCTGTAGTCACCTTCACACACAAGCATCCCTCCATCCTCCAAAGCACACATGCAATTCTCAGTCTGTGATCTCACATTACCTTGAGGCAAAGGCCAAAATAAAGCACGCACATGAGCAAATGAGGAGTACAAGCTTGTTTAAAAGCCATAAGGTGCATATTCCCTGACATTGCCTGGGGCTGCCTACAGGGCAGAGCAGTAGTACCCGAGAAAGGGGGGTGGGGAGTGGGGACGTGGTGAATACCAATAATCAACTTTATGTGCAATATAATTATAGACAAATAAACTGCACAATGGCTTACACTGAAAGTTCACGTTTAACTCATTTACCCAGAGGTAAGCTCTGGAGAAGCAAGCTCCTGTGCTTTTTTGTTCCAGCACAGCAAAAGTGTTCAGTCCAGATTTTCAAAGAAAAAATATTTTACTGCTCGAGGATGATCCTTTGAACAGTAAAATGTCCACAGTGACTGAGACTCCTACTGTATGTAAAGGTTAGTTATCCTATTCAAAAAAACATATTGTGCCAGTTAGGGTTAGTGTTCATTTTTTGCTCTGGTAATTTCTCATGTCTTGCTCTGACTTGCACTTCCTCCCCGGCTCATGTTCCTGATTGTCATCACCTGTCTCTTGTTACCCAGCTGTATCCATTCCTGCTGATTATACGTGTGTGTGTGTGTGTGTGTGTGTGTGGCCACAAGGTCTTTCTTGAGTTATCTGATCCAGCATTGTCTGTTTGTGGAACTCCTGGTTTATTGTGGTCTCTGTTGTGAACTGTTGGATTACCTTTATTCTTTGATTGCACTTTGTTATATTTTTGAGACTAGTCACATTCATTAAATGTATCTGACCGGTAGGGTATGAAATAGAAAAACAACTAAATTAATTAGAGATGCACCGACTGGCAAGCCAGATTTGCTTGGCCCTGATTGGTCACCAGCTAGTCAACCTCAGGTAGGTCAGATTAGGATAAGGTAAGGTAAAATATGCTAGGTAAAGTCGGGTGTACAGCAGATTATTTTCAGTGAACTCTTTGCACCTCTTTCTAGCAGCAGAGCACTTTATTTTCAGTTGTTTCAGTGAGAAAGCTTACTGCAGAACTTACTCCTCTAACTTACTGCAGTTTGGGGGGAATTGTTAGGTTTGCTAGCCATGTGACATAAAACAATTCCTGTTTACATTCGCACCTATGGCCAGTTTTAAATCACCAATTAACCTAACCCATGCACTTTGGGAGGAATGCAGAAAGAACCCACACAAGCACATGGAGAATATGCAAACTCCCCACAGAAGGGAAGCCACCAGTGGGTTCTAACACAGGGGCTTGTTGTTATGGGGTGACAGTGCTAACCACTCCATCATTCTAGAAGTTTCTTTTATTACACAGTGAAGCACTACATTTGTATGGGCATCAATAGCTCTGTTAAAGAGGACCATTATAAAGACAAGATAGAAGACAAAGTTTGGAGATCAATAAAATCTGGCAGAGAGCAAAGTCACTGTATGGATTTCAGATTAGTTCCCATATAATACACCATCCTGGAGATTATGACACAATGGAGCAACTTCTTGCAAAAAGCTGCCGGCACCACAAAGGTTAGAAAAGAAATTTCATAATATGCCTGTAAAATTGTTTTAGTGTTTTCAATAAAATCATGCAACAGTAAAACACATAAATCACCTTTTCCCGCAGCTCTTCGTAAAAAGCAAACAGGCTAACAGATGCTTCTGTAATAGACAATCATGCACACTTTTTACACACATTTATTTTTAAATCAAGAAAGCAGCTTTTTATCCACTCTATTTATGAGCAAAAAAAAGGTATATGAAGTCAGGCTAAAAGCCTAAAGATCAATATTCTTTGAGAGAAAACGCTCACTACTTTATAAAATAGATCAAAATTAGGAGGCATCCCGAGAGCTTTTTAAGCAATGGCCAATTGTTCAGCACCAAAATAAAGAGGTATGCACAGCAGTATAAGCAATATAAGCAAGAGGCATAAACGAGTTATGAAGAATTAAATATTTTTGTGGTTTCCTTCCCGGAGACATTATTATAACGCATTCTTCTCCCTAGAAGAGCTACCTAAAGAGCTTTTTGAATCTCAGGGGATACGTTTATCCAGTTTAATAAAACACATTTATAATGCAAAAATCTGCAAACATGCAGAGAACAATTGATCAGACATTTTTAGGGACATCATGCCTCAAGTGGGCTAATTAGTAGCATTATAAAGACAAGATAAAAGATAAACCTTGAAAATCAATAGTCTGGGAAGAACATTCGGCCACCTTATGGATTTCATATCGAATCCTCTCCAGTAGAACATAGCTAATAGGATAACTGAGCCACAACAGCTTCATAAACAGGGGCAGTGATTATTGAGAATGATAGATTGCTATGTGCCCTACTGTGTGTGTGTGTGTGTCTGGTTTTGCTGTGCTTGTGAATAAGGCCATTCATTTCTCTGTCTGCCTGCTTCTCCTGTCTATCTCGCTCTGTCTTCCCTTTTTTCTTCCCTCTTTCACAAAACTGCCTCAAGCAGAGAGAAAACGGAGGCTTCGGTTGTTCTCAGTGAGGGAAGGAAAGAAGAAATGCAGAGAGAGAGAAAAGCAAGAGAGGAAGAGAGTAGTTCCAAAACCCATGAGGGGCTCTGACAGCAACAAGAGAGTGTAAAGTCTGCCAAGCAGACAGTGCAGAGGAAAAGAAGAGGTAGAGAAAGATATTTACAAACAGGCAGAAAGAGAAAGTGAGGAAATACTGCTGTGGAGGGCAGTGAAGGAATAGAAAAGGCTTGGAAATTAGTCCTTAAATGCACTCATAGCCATTTGGATGTGTTGGGAGTCAGGTCTTCACATGAGCACACACTGAGTTTACACTAACACACTGACACACACACACCGACACACACACATGCAGAGCTGCTTCAAAGAGCATTCATAATATGTCTTTTTTTAGGACCCGTGTCTGAATACAGGGTTGAATGTCGGGTCAGGGGTGAGGGACATCAGGAGAAAATGCTCCTGGGTAGAACTACCACACTTACTTCTTTATTCTCTTTGATTGCATCTTTCTGCTTCTCTGCACCTGTTCATCCTCCTCACTCCTCCCCAGCTCCTCCCCCAGGGCCTGTCCCTGAGGCTTCATGAATAAAGCTTCTAAGAATAACAGTAATGACTGGGGAAAATGAGGACAGGTACCCAAGAGAGAGGCAGCTACAGTACTTGTGTGGCCTTTAGTGTTATCACATTTAGGGAATACTAATAGTGGGTGACACTATGGCTCCCTCCCTGCTATCAAATACATGTAAAAATAAATACTTGGACACTTTAGTTCTTACTTTGGGATCATTTATCCTGTGACTGAGGTGAGTTAAATGTTACTGATTTTCTGTAGTTCACAATGAGTTGAGGTTATTGTCTGTCCATCTCAGTCACCTGGAGAATATGTTCATATACAGTAAATATATCAGCAAATCATTGTCTTACAGTGCATTTCATTTGCAAACCCACAGGTTTTTCTTTTGCAGTGAAATTTCCACTTGCAGAAAGAAAAGCATGAATGAATTGTGTGCAGGTACTCGTGAAACCTGACTAAAGCCTGGTTGATCCTCACCGCTGTTGCCCTCGCAAGCGATGTTGAAAGTGATGACGCAACTTTTGAGGCGAGTCATGCTTTGGTGTTATTTCAGCAGCTCTCAATTTTTCTGTCCTTGTGTGAGTATACAGTCTTGTTGGTAAAAACCGATGAGATCGATTTTTACCGACAGGATCGTACAGACTTATATCAGCACAGGAGCTTCTCAGGGATTCTCACATTGCTGTGGGAGATGTTGCAACAGCCTGAAAAGACATTCTGGAGAAAACTAAGCAAAAAAAAAATTTGCCATAGTTTTGCTAACTTTTTTGACTTTTTCTAGTCCCACAAGATTTTTTTTGTTTGGCGACACTTATTGTTCCGGAAAAGACTGCAGTGAGCTAAGAGCCAATGCAAACAGCGATGGTCTGTGGTGACATCACAGAAGGAGTGCAACAACAAACAATCAGTGCGGTGCCCATGAACCTGCCATAAATGTTTCTTGAAGCAGAGGTTATGATATTCACTTTAATTTCTGCAAATTTGAAACGTACGTATGTAAACATTAATCTCTGGTCTTACTATCATGTGGTTTATAGTTCCATCACGCAGACTAACCAACCCACATGCTTAACTTAGGGAATAAATCGTATCCGAAGCTCCAAATGTAATTGCAGAACACATTTGGTAACACAAATTTGTCTGCAAAATGTGTTCTCATGCCAGGGTGTCAAATACCCCTAAGGTGTCTTTTGGCATCAGTATTCTCCAAGTTTGTTACACTGCTCAGAGCTGTTTTTACTCACTGCTTTGTTGGGATTCGGTACCAAAGCTAGTTTGTCAGATGTGGAACCAGATCATGTTTTAAGTTAAATGAGCTCTTTAACATCATCCACCGTACAAAAATGATGCAGACCAGTACCCTCTTTGACAATTTAAGTGGAAAGCATATTAAAAAAAATAGACTTCTTCCTCATTTTTTGAATTGCACAAACATGAAATTGACATTTCGTAAAGAGTCACTTCTGGGTTTCGAAAATTTTTAATAACCTGTCTTAATGTGGTGTGAAGCCTGCACATCAGGGCTATAATGGGCTTCAAAAATTGCTTCTTAATATTAAGTTTGTGGCATTTTCCTGCATTAGTCAACTCTGAAAATGGAGGGTTCTAATAAAATGGGGAGCAAGGGAATTACATGTACAAGTGATTGAACACCGATGTGAGTTGTAACTGGTATTATCTCAGTCCAATGAGCCATGGACACGACCGATCAGCAGTTCTGTTTTCTGTGTAGTCGTGAGGAAGCGATCGCATTTTGGTAACATCTCATTAGTGTCTCAAGTTCATATCTCTTAGCTCAGCACATTACTTTGGAACATGAGGCTCTTCTAGAAAAGATTGTGCTGCCCTCACGTCAAAGAGATTTACTGTATTGAAAACTAACATAACTAGGTTAAGAATGAGCCTCAAACACCAACACACATCCACACGACTGATGTGCCACCCTTTAGAGCACAGGTGTCGAACTCCAGGCCTCGAGGGCCGGTGTCCTGCAGGTTTTAGACGTGTCCTTGATCAAACACAGCTGATTTAAATGGCTAAATTAACTCCTCAATATGTCTTGAAGTTCTCCATAGGCCTGGTAGTGAACTGATCACTTGATTCAGGTGTGTTGACCCAGGGTGATATCTAAAACCTGCAGGACACCGGCCCTCGAGGCCTGGAGTTCGACACCCCTGCTTTAGAGTGATCATTTTTGTAAGTGGCAATTGCAATAAATAGTCCACCTTCCTAAATATCTTACCCTTTATGAAACAAAACACTGCTTGAATGTCCCCAGGATTGTCTTTACCGAGGCGTGTTATCAATCTTGTAATGGAGAACCTGACAAAAAGTCTCAAAGCAAAGCTCCAGCCCAAAGCAGATCTGCTCACAGCTTGATACACCAGTAAAACATGCATGCACACACAGACTCACACATCTGCACGCACAGTTGGAGCGGCATATACAACGCTGACAATGCGCTACAAAAAACTTTGTCTCAACAGTGAGGTCTGCAACTGCCGAGATAAAAGATGGAGAGAGTAAGGAAGTGGGAGGGAAATGATAAGAGGGAAAGAACGAAGGAGACTACACATCACCTGTCACAGGGTTTTGCTACCATATGGGATGCAGTTTTTTAAATAGGGACAATCTATAGTGTGTGCATGCATGTGTACGTGTGTGTGTGTGTGTGTGTGTGTGTGTGTGTGTGTGTGTGTGAGTGAGTAAGAAAGAGGAAGGTGACAGTGTTTTTTTTTTCACTTCAGTCATCTTTAAGGACTACTAACGATAGCTAAAACCCCCTGGGGCTGTCCAGTATGAACACAGGCATCTCATCCCCCCAACCCCAACACACACACACACACACACACACACACACACACACACACACACACACACACACACACACACACACACACACACACACACACACACACACAGCCAATATCAAAACCATTCATCACAGTAGACAAGGGAGGATGGAGGGCAGGAGAAGAAAGTAAGGAGGAGAGAAAGAAACTCTCTATGCCAGCCTCATATTGTATGTAAGTACTTTTAGCTCCCCCGAGGAGTGATCACACAGAAAAATCTGCAAAAAAAAAAAGCCCACTCCTTTCCAATGGTATAGCACACTTGATGTGTACTTTTCTCTTGTGATGTGCCTTGTGTTATCCTTGCAGTTTTGCAACCATCCAAAAGCCAATTTAATATTCTCCGCTTGTTAATTTCACACTCTGATTCAACAGCCCAAGGTGCGTAAAGCCGTTTTGCTGGACAACTTTAGGTGTTTTTGAAGTGGATGCTTCTTCTGCTGTACGCTCTGTGTGATTGCTTCTTAGGAGCGCCTGCAAAAACATGATAAGTAGCAATCACACGGAGCGCTAACTAGGTCATATGTGCACAAGTGCATCACGGTGACTAGTTACCACTACTGCAGTAGCTAATTACTATCGTCAAATAGTATCCTTAGTCTTCATCATCAGTGATGAAAGAAAAAGTTAATGTGACAAAACTCAAAACTGTGATTGTGGTTTGGATAGGTTTAGGTATAGTCATGGTAAGATGAAAGTACAGCCTCTTTAAAGTCTAGGATTTTACTTATCAGGAGGTGTTGTGCTTAACAAACTTTAAAACCGTATGAGGATGATTTTTTTTATCATGTTCTGATATGTAAAACCTTTCATTTGCCTGCGGCTTTGGAAAACGATCACAGTTTGGATGAGAATAAGGAGTTTTGTTATGGGTCAAACTGCTACTTTCTCAGGGTTACAGGACCTCTGTTGTCATGGTCATAATAACTTTTTTGCCATGGTTGAAAGGAACCCATTTCAACTGCCAATATGCAATCTCCCGTGTAAAAAGACCCCACTTTGTTAAGCTGACCATCTATTCGAACTTCTCCCTGTGGACTTTCGACCTCTATAATAATATCACCTGATCACATTCAGAGCTCCCAAGGGACACGCATTGTGATTCCTACAGCTGAAACTAGCTGCTTTGTCATTTGAATATTTTTTGTGCGACTTGCTGAAATGGCTGATGCTGTCCTTTCAGAGGATGTGAGAAAGGCAGCTGTTTCTACTTATTTCTATTTCAACTTCCAAGGAATCGATGAGGATCTGAATTAGTGTCCAATGACAATTCTGAGTCTTATTAACGTTCCAAAAATTGCTCTGTGTTACTCTGTTTAACACACAGCATGTCACAGAAATAACTGAATAACACATGACAAGAAAAGGCTGCCGGTCTGATTTCCGATATTGACTGTAAAATTGGGAGAGGAACACAAAGCAGTTGATTTTATCTCAGGTCTTTTTTCTTGCAGGGCCGTCAGCAAAGCTCGGACTACTGACTGATGCATAATGAGCCAGACAATGCAACTGTTTGAATAGCTGTCAGGGATAACCATCTCTCAAAGTTCAACTACTGTTGCCTGATTTTCCTGTTAAAAAATAAAAGATTGCAAAATGTGTCTGTGTTTCTATTTCAAGTTTATCTCTGACCTCGTCTCTTCCTTTCTGATGATAACATTTAAGAGTAGAAATGAATAGAAATGAGCACGAGAATTGAAATGTGGACTATGGACATCATGCAGATGCACAATCACCCAAAAATTGCATATGTGTGTGTGCTGCACATCTATCTTCTCCTGTCAATATAACTACAACAAATGGAGGAATGTTACTTAATGGCTTGTTTGAAATAGTAACACAAATATGTCCGGATGCCACTGTTTATGTGTGTGTGTGTGTGTGTGTGTATGTCCTTCCAGCTGAGCACAGGTCCACAGTGATTGAGTGTGCTCACAAGATAAACAGAGCAGTAATGTAAGGGAGGTAATGGCGTCCCATCATCCATTTTTCCTGCTGTCTCAGTGCTCCCTCTCACTATTCCTCATCCTTTCTTCAGCCCATCTATCTTGCTCTCTTGCTGATCTCTGTCTTCTTCTTCATCTCTTTCCATCCGCCGAGCTCTCACCTCCAGTTAGTGTGACTCTATCCTTTAGATGAATTCATGTAAATTCAATTACATTTAAAACTTTCAGTTTGAATTGAATCGAGTCAAATCGAGTCAAGTCTAAACAAACTAAGTCACGGTAATTTCATCTGCCTCATCTTACAGTACAAGTTGGCAGTGGCAGGAGAAACAGGAAAGCAGATGTCTGCTGAATGAATGATTGGTTTAATCCCCGGCTCTTAATGTCCATATGTCCTTTAGGATAAAGATGAACTTCAAACGTCTGCTTATGCACAGCCATTACACAGCTGCTACTGGTGAATGAATGAGAAGAAAATTAACACAAAAAAGCATTTTTTTCCCCTCCTCATTTACACTTTGTACATTACCTTTAAGATGTCAGTAGCTTTTAGACTCCATTAACATTATTCAAGAATTAATCACAGGTCTGTTATATAAAAAGAGATTTGGGTCATAGTGCATTAATTAGTAGTAACATGTTACAATACATACAAAATACCTATAGTGTGGTTAATGTGAGCTAAAATGAGCTGGCTTTGTGCTTGACATGGACGTTATTACAAGTCAATTTTACATGGAAAGTCTGGAGATCCTGACAGTGCATAATTTGGCAGAACAAAAGCAGAGAAAAAATATTCTCCAAAGTGTTTAATTCCTAAAGGATGCCAGCACTTATGTCACTTTTTTAAAATGATTGAAAGCATTCATTTTGGACAGATGCATTCTAGTGTATCTCCCCTCATTAGCCACGGTCCACTTCTTACACATACAGTCAACACAAACAACACCTGCTCTGTTATTTCTGTATATGTTGGCTACAGCCCTATTAACTCCATGTGCTGCATGAAATAGATGCGGAGAAGAGATGTTAGTATGACTTATCTAACCTAGTGAATTAAAACATGTTTGGGAATTGTTTAATAGTGTTTTTGAAGCTGTATTCTCAGATGTTTGAAACCTGCAGCGACTTTGAGCAGTAATTTCCTGCATCACTTGGTCCACTGTAACATTCTTCACTGGCCAATTTGTCTCCTTGTTTGCAAGTGCTAAGAGCTGAGCATATTTTTACTCAATGTGCCAGTGTGATTCAAGTAAAAACAAAATACCCAAAGAGCTTTGAGCTTTGAGTTGTCTCATATCGTCTCATAGCAACAGTCGAAACCATGACTAGCACTTTCCCCAAGCATCTGCTAAGTGCTGCTGCTAGCTAAAAAAAGAGGTGCTTGATCGACACAAGGCTTAAGCGCCTCATATCGCTCTTAGAATGAGCAAAGACGGCTATTTAATTAAGAGAACCAAATTTTATTTGTTTGTATTTTTTCCAGTTCAGTGATACAGACACTAGAATCCCTGGAGCCTTGTACCACAGATGAATCTGCAGCCACTGATCTGCTCATAGAGGTAAAGAGAGCATTTCAGCACTCTCAGAAGTATCAAAGAATTTTTGTGAAGATGGATCAGTTATTACAAATCGTCTGGCATAATTTCTGTGATACATTTAAACCCCTTATATAACTAGTCATAAAGGGAAAAATACATATACAGTATCAAATATAGACATTAGCTTCATGCAGTGCAAGTACAACAAATCTTGCTCACCACCTAATCAATAGTACAAAAACAAAGAACAAGTACAGACCATTCAGAAAGTATTCAAAATATGTTGGAGCTTTCTATCAGCTTCCCTGATCAAATCTACATTTATGACGCTATAATGAAAATCAACAAAGCAGAATTTTTAAATGAGCATATGACATAATTTTTGCAGTTACCATAGAAAGTGAATGATATCCCATGACTTCAAGTGATTACGGGTAAAATAAGAACAGGTGCTGGGAAGTTGGTGAGACCCAAAATAAACATTTATCAGTTTCCTGGCAACCGACTAGAGCGACTACAAAGGAGCGTGACAAATATCGCTGATTGACACATGACCTGGTAGCAAATATGTTAAAAGGTCACCAAGGCAACTGGAGACTGTAACACCTGTAAGTGACCAGCCGTCAGCTTCAGAACGATGTGCAACAAATAAATCGCTTCCAGTATGGCCACAGCTTTGGGGTCATTGTACTGTTGGAAGGTATCCCTTCGGAGTTCCTGGGTGCTCTGTAGCAGGATTCATTTAGTACTTAACAGCTCGTTCAGCTTTCCTTTTACCCATGCCAGTCTTACTGGCCCTTCTGCTAAAAAGCACACCATAACATAATTTTGCCACCACAATGCTTCACCACTGAGATGGTATTGGACAGGTGATGGATGATCTCTTATTTCTTATTTCAAGACAAGACAACTATGGTTTTGACTGAATCAGAGAATCTAGTTTCTAACAGAATGTTTTTTTTGGTCAACTCCAACCAGACTTTCATGTGATTTTTGTTACCTTCCCTCTGAGGTACTATAAAACTACCTTACTATGCAATATGACATGAGATGATGTGAGTTACGAATATAGCGTACTATACCAGCAGGCTGATGATTTTATGTTACTGAATGTCAAAAATTGAGAATGAATATAATTTCTCACAAAAAGCAGCCATTACACTGTGGCTACTGTTTGTGTGTCTGTCGAACACCCAGCATGAGTAAACAGACTGTGTGAGACAGAAGGTTTGGGAATCTAGAACCCACACATTAATCATTAAAGAAAACATGCAAAAAATCTTGTTTGGTAAAGATATGCTCCTTTAGAAACTATTGTAGCTGTTAAGGAATAAAATGAACCCCAGGCAAAAGGGAGTCATTCTGGGAAGTTGGTTTAAAAAAAACACTGATTAGCTTTTCGACAGTCTGTTTAATTATGGGAACTGCTACATGATAGCTAGTAAACTCCCTTCTTGTCATATTTATGTTTGATCATTCGAGTGCATTAATCAAAAGAAACTCCAGTTCAGTTCAACTCATTTAAAAGCAATTGTAATATAATTGTAATTGTCCCAATTTACAAAAACACTCACCTCAAGGGAAAAACTCTATCATATTAAAAGGACAAACCCAATCAGACAACCCTGACAACCCAAGCACTTGGTGACAGTGGAAACAAAAAACCCCTTTTAACAGGAAGAAACCAGGAAGAACCAGGATCAGGTAGTGGGAGTCATCTGCTGTCACAGATTGGTGGTGATAGGAAAGAGAAAAGAGCAGAGAGAGACTAGGGGAAAACACACTATAGCAGAGAGTCAGAGTTTAATAATCACTAATAATTAAATGCAATACTGGTGTTTAACCTCATGGAGAGTGAAAAGAAATGGAAAGGAAATGCTAAGTGCATCATTGAAAGCCTCCCAGCAACCCAAGCTTTTTGCAGCAAGACTAAGGGAGTGTTCAGAGTCACCTGATACACCTGATGAGAGTGACCCTAACTCAACCCTGAAAGTAAAAAGGGTGTATGCTTCCTGAATCCTCCTGAAACTGAGAGCTGGCTCCATGGGACAGCAGCATGACAGCTGAAAGCTCTGCCTTCCATTCTACTGTTAGAATCTCTAGGAACCTTTCAGACCTCTTGTTTCAGCAGGTCAAGCAATAGTCCAGATTTTCACAGAAGATTATTGAATTAGGCACTTATTGATTTTAGTGCCTCTTGTCAGACTAACTAATCTTTGGTGAAAGAAGAAGAGTTCAGAACTTACAAGTAAGTACATAAGTTGTACTGTATGGTTAGTAGCTAAGAACACATTTCTTGTGTTTTATACTGTGCTTCACACCTGAATGTGAATAGAGTTTTAAATTGTTACAGTGTTACAGTGTTGATAGTACTATGTACTGAGCAAGGTAAAAGTTGGTATTCGCGGACAACCCCTTGCATTGTTTTATAATACATGCTTTTGATGTTTGCTCTACAAATATATCTGATAACTCAGTTTTTAGAGCCTTTAATTTACTTCAAAAACTCAGATTTAGAGCAGCAGGGATCATTGTTTGGTCTAAACATTGTAATCTAAAGTCTAGTCTTTATCAAATGTTAGCTTTTAGCTTTTACTGATGTGTACCAATAACATGCAAGTAATACCTCATGTGATGTAATCAACAAGATCTCCAATTCAAACTGTCACCAGCAATGCTGCCAGATGAGACGCTGCATTTACCACATAAGTTTTTCAAACCATTTGTCAAACACACCTGGATAAAAGAGAGCCGAACAGGATAGAAGGTGTATAAACTGTGAGCGTCCCGAGTTCTGGCAAGAATGTAACTACACTTTCTGTCCCCCTGGGAGACTTCACACACAGACACTCTGCAGGGTAGCAGCACAGTGAACAGTCCCTGTCCTCAAGCAAAAAGCCAGCCTCTGCAGATGAAAGCTAAGCGCACACACTCCTGTCTTATTCACTACCACTGGGTGCTTTTCATTATTCGTGTCTCTCCGTTTCCTTCACTCACATCTTTTCCTTATGCCGTAGCTCCTTAACGCTAGGATGTGTGAGAGAGAGATATGAAGAAGGACACCTTCGATTTGTCACTCTAACATTCTCCAGAAGCGTCCTTGCTCAGTTTGATCTCCTCAAACTGCATTTAAGGAATTGAAAGATCCTTCAGGATGGTAGATGGAGGAATCGTTTTTGGGTTGTGGGAAGAGAGCGCAAGTGAGCATAATGAAAAGCACCCACTGCATGGTCATACATTTCTAACCTAAGCTAAACATAGGAAAATTTCACATTATCAGTGTTGCATGTGTGTTAAATGCAAACACACACAAAAATTAATCTTTAAACAATGATAGTTGACCAGAGTAATGGTTAAAATAACTAACGCATCTAAGGCTGACCAGATGAAATCATACATGAGTGAGAGTTTGCTTTGCTAATATCTTCACTTAAGATATCCATCCATCCATCCTCTTCTGCTTAGTCAGTTCAAGTTTGTGAGGGACTTTGAAATCATTTAAACTATTTCATATATTCTCTTTAGTTTAGTGAACAGCAGATGAATCAACTGAAGAACATGAGAGATACATCTGGCACTTCAGTTGACTCATCTGCTGTTGACTGAAGCCTCATCAGAAATGGTCTCAGTTGAAGGGTGGCTGTCAAGCAGCCACCCTTATGAAATAGAAACAGGGAGAAAAGGCTGAGGTATGCCAAATTACCCAAGAATGGATTGAAAATCAGGGGTAACAAGTCTTATGGAGCGATGAAGCCCTATCTGAAATCATTGGTTCAAATCCTCATCGGTATGCATGGAAGAGGTCCGGAGAGAGGTCTACAGCCATCTGTAAAGCACAATGGAGGCTCCGTGGTTTGGGGCTGCCTTTCAGGTGGTGTCGGGATATTGTCAATACTGAAGGAATTATGAGCCATCAGAATTTGGTCCACCATATAATACTAATATAAACCATATAAAAGTGTCTGATTTGCAATGGCTTCATTTTCAGTATGGCAATGGCCAAACACACTCCCAGTGCAGTAAAAGCATAATTGGATGGAAAAACCTTTTCAACAAGAGTAGAAAAAAAAGAAAGAGAGAGACCCATCATGGAAAAAGTACTATAAAAATGTGCGGTATAATGAAATCATGTTAATCATTGTGTAGAATTGTGCAGAACCTATCATTTATCCACCAAGTTAATTAGATAAGATTACTGTAACACTGCTGAGGGCTCTTCTTGATGTACTGCCAAGGACAGTTTCTAACTGAGTTCAGGGGAAGTTAGCTATGAAAAAGACAGATAACAGCAGGCTTTACAATTCACTGACCGAAAAGTGAGCACTAAACAGTGGGCCCAGCTGAACTGTTATGTATGCACATCTAATAACTATGAGCATACAAGACTTCTCCGTGGGATCAAAGAGGGGCATTAGTGCAGTCTTTGGGTTGTCAATGCGTGACCCCCAAGAGCAAGGGGACTGTTGTTTCCTCTTGTTTACAGCCAGTCATGTTTTTTATTTGCATGCTCAGTATGCCCATAGTTGGTTTGATCTCACAGACAGCTAGTGTTAAAGAATAAGAAGCTCGGAAGAGACTCACAAAACATCTCTCATTAACATATGTAGATTTTATTCTCTTAGGGCAAAGTCAGCTATCATTTATAGTAAGAATAAATAAATACTCTTTGAGATGTTTGCAGAACACATATACTGTACATGGAACACAATGATACTCAATGATGCATACAGCACAGACTGTGGAAGCAGCTGACCTAGTGCTCATGAACTCAAAGTTGGGGCAAGAATGGATACATAATGGACTGAAGTTTTGATTTTTGCTGTTTTGGCAGTAGTCATGACAACCTCAGTGTTGTTGAGGAATCAAATCCTTAGATTAGGGTGGCAATAAGCATAATTGTGACGCAGTGCATTTGTATTTTGCAGGTTTTCTGATTACAGTATGAGTAACACTGTGCATCGGTGGACAGAGCTTTCTCTTTCAAAATTCCTTCACATTGTGTTTTTCAGACATTTATTAGGACATTTGTTAAGTTAGAGTAGGAAATCAAATGTTGAGCATTTGTGCAAAGAAGACAATGAATTAATTTTATCAGAAATGCACAGCAGCAGCAGCAGAATGTCCTCGTTCCAGCGCTGTCTGAAGCACAGTTGTCCTTGACAGAGAAATTTTTAATTAGCAGTACAGCTGCAGCAAGCACACGCAACTGACAGAACATGCATAAACATCCAATAAAAGACATAATTGGTAATAGTTTTGCCTGCAAGTTCAGTAATAATAATGAATTTAGAAGTAACTGCTTGGATACTTGGACCAAATTAATGATATAGCAGAAGAAGGCTTTATGTCAATACAGTGCTTGTCACTGCTGAACAAGGACTTTGTTATTATGCTCAGTTATGGATTATTTGTTATTTATACATAACAAATCCTCCTGAAACTGGCTTTAAAGGCTGTTTTGTGTTTTGATACACAGAATTATTTTTGGCATCTTACTTATTCACACTGGATAAACAATGCCCATTCATCCATTTTCTGCTGGGGGTGGAACCTGTGCCAGCTGTCATAGGCCAAGAGACCAGTTCCACCCTGGATAGGTCCCCACTCTATCACAGGGCCAGCACAGAGAGACAACCATTCATGCTCACATTCACACCTAAGGCCAGTTTACAGCCATCAGTTAATCTAATCCATGCATCTCTTTGGACTGTGGAAGGAGGCCAGAGTACCCATAAAGAAGCCACATAGACACGAGAAGAACATGCAAACCTCACACAAAGTGGTCCCAGCCAGCAAGTGGGTGGATTTAAGCCCAGGGCCTCCTTGCTGTCAGGTGACAGTGCTAACCACTGTGCACTATGGTGCCTGGATAAATGCCGTTTTTATCTAATGCAATAAGCATTCTTGGACTGGCCCAGGTCAGCCACAACAATGTCCTCAAAGCATTAAGCGTATGCCAGTTGGTTTGTTATACACACACCATCACACATATGCAGATGCACACTGAAATCCCTTTTTGTACATCAAGCTTTCAGGAGCTGTTTTTGATTGTGACTCAGTTTGTTTTTCTTGAGGCAAAGCCATTTGCATGCAGATTACTACAAACAAACTTCTCATATACAAAATATATGTATATATATGAATAAGAAAAATATGTAAAGACATGTGCATTATGTGAACAACTGCTGAGATGATGCATGAGCACAAAGGAAGAAGCATAAATTCAGTGGAGAGAAAATAACCCCCGCCCCCTTTTTTCTACTTTTTTCTTTTACTAATAAAAAGAAATATTTCCAAAGCTGAATGTGTTGTTAATGTCATATGGGTCTTTCATCTCTTTTGGCAGCATCATATGTAGCATCCAAAGCAGGCAAACACTCAAAAGTCCAGGCAGCTCAAAATGCAGTGTCTACTCATGAAAAATAGATTTGCTCTATAAAAAGAATCTACGATCTATATCCTCCAGTCTCTGTGAGTTGTTACGACGACTGTTCAAATTTATTTGGGGGGGGGGTACTGAAAAGGAAACTGTGAACAACATCTTTTGGCTTTGCAAAAAGTTAAACAAATAAAATTGTGTGAAGATACTTAGATTTGACCATAACCTGTAAATAGAAGATGATTACTGATACAACATCGGTTCATTTGTGGTATTTTGGCTGTCTCAATCCATGCTCTTTGAAGCCAGAAATAACAATCAAGACATCTGATTCACTGACTCTACCCTGAATAAAGCTATAAATTTACAAAACAAACATAAAATTTGGTGAAGCCTTGAAACGTGGAATGAAGACCTATCAAAAATCAGCATAAGTTACAGTCATGGCAAAAAGAAAGTACCAGGTCTCAGGACCAAATAAGAGATCTGGTTCTTAGCAAGTTAACAAGGTAACTGCAACCTCAGATGAACAAAACATTACATATTACACTGTGTTGTGTTAAGCCAAAGTGCAGAAGTAGTGCATGAAAAAGTAAGTACATCCTTACTGCTCCCATAGGAATTAAAAGGCTAACTAGCATCCAGGTGCTGCTAATGTGTGTGCAAGTGTGAGCACCTCTATAAAAGCAGAGGTTTGGGCAGTTGTTTCAACACAGTGCTGGGTAGGAGAGACATCACCAGTGATCTAGGAGAAACAATTGTTGCTGCCCATTAACTTATAAGGATTAGGGCTGCCACAAATGATTATTTTGATAGTCGACTAGTCACAGATTTTTGTGATTAGTCGACTAATTAGATCATGCGTACATTGGACGTAAAATGTAGAGCTTATTGCACCAGCATGTGTCTGCTCTTATATAACTATCATTAGCTTACAGCTTGAAGTCTTTAAGGTATGTGCTAAGTAAAAATAAAGAGAAGATGATAGTTTATTAAACTTTTAATGAAATTTGCAGATTGTCTCGGTGGAGTTTAATAAACTCAGGTGTCTGCTCTTTGCTATCTAAAATATAACAGGACACTGGAGTAAATTCTCGACCATCTCACACTTCTGTTTAATCAGTTTTCTGTGAAAACTATAACTTTAATGTCAGCCAAACAGATTAACTCAGGAACAAATAAAACACTGAAAAAAGCCAAACAATAACATTTTTGAGTTATCTAAGTGACTTATATATCATGTTTAACCTGAGTAGCGAAAGCCGGCGGGGGATCTGACAATGATTTGCCTGGAGTCCGGTGTTTTTCGCCGGCTCCAGTGAGCCTTGAACCCCCGGCTAGCTATCGAGCTGGTGGGTAACAGACGTCTCCGAAAACGTCGGAGAACCTTTACAAATATGTGATGTCTTGATAAACCGAGCAGATATTTGAAGTTTACACAGCTACATTCTCGCCTGAAAATATCTTAAAAGTTTATTTTGTGACCCAGAAAGAGTAATAAGAGTAATATTAAAACTAAGTAGCTGCTGCCATTGTTGGAAACTGGAATTGGCTGGGCAGCGCTATGAATTCTGGGATAGGTTGAGCCATGAAGGATACACCCAACCCATCCTTCAAATCTGGTGAAAAGGAGGACGCATTTGTCAGCCGCATCTGGAGAAATCTTTGAATTTGGACAGCCTTCGTCGGCTCGCTGTAACGTAATTGGCCTACAAATGCGGCCTCCGAAGGATGTGGCCCCTGAATTTGGACACAGCTACGATACCGGAGACTTCTTCTTATTCTTCGGGGTTTAACGGCAGCTGGCATCCTTCTACATGCAGTGTTGCCATCTTCTGTTTCAGTCCGTTATTACACTCTTAAATCCTACTACTTATTCCTGCGTCTTTCAGGATTTCACAAAGCTTCAAACGACACGTTGACTATTAAATTAGTCGTAGACAATTGTGATAGTCGACGTAATCGTGACTAGTCGACTAATCGTGGCAGCCCTAATAAGGATATTTCTAAAGTAATCTGAAAATATTCAAGACAGTTGCTAATCATTCTAGGAGTGGATGTTCTAACACATTCACACCAAGGTCAGACACTGCAGTGCTCAGAGAAACTGCAGAAAGCCAAAAGGTTACATCTTAGACTCTATAGGGCTGGAGATGTTCAAGCAAAAGGCATGGCACCACATTTGGCAAACACTAAAAAAACCAAAAAACTCATGCCAATTGTCAAGCACGGTGTTAGAGCGGTAATAATTTGGGCTTATTTTGCAGCCACAGCACCTGGGTATCCTCCAGTTGTTGAATCAACCGAACACCCCTGCAGACCAAAGGATTCCTCACACGGACTCTGTGTGAGTCTCTGAGTCTGTGAGGTCATCTGTATGACATCTACAGTTTGGCCTTATTTAAAATAGCTGTATTTACCCAGTTGAGTATATACAACCTCAGATCAGCAGCATTAAATGTCAAATTACACAGCAATCCCAAGCAAATCTACAATAGAATGGCTGAAAAAGAAAAGAATCAATGTGTTGCAATGGTCCAGTCAAATTACAGACCTCAACCTGAATGAAATGCTGTGGCAGGACCGTAAGAAAGCTGGGCATAAATCAATGCCCACAAACCTCGTTAAACTGCATGCTGTAAAAAGTTGTCATAGTCCTTCAGTCCTCCTGGTACCTCTGCCAGTTTTTCTCTCCCTCCTCTCTCTCTATCTGTTTTTGTGCGGTAACCGCATCTTACCTTCCAGAGGCGGGATCCGTTTGGTCCCAGCCCTCCGGCCTGGCACACCTGCGGTAATCAACTCACCTGTTCCTCATCTGGAGATCAGTCGGCCCCCTTTAAATACTGAGGAGATTCCTTCAGTCAGCGCTTGAGCATTAAACCCATCACGGTAGAAATTAACCTGCATTCCATAAGTCTGTTCACCTGTTTCCATGTGTGTGCACCTCTCACCATTCTCTTTTCTGTCCAGGAGTCTGCCCTGTTTTCCTCGAGGAGGATTTGTGCATGGGAGTTGAGAGAGAAGTCGCTATCGAGTTTAAAGAGGGAGTGGAACCTATCGGACCATCGGCTTGAATGCATAGAGAATTGGCATGTTGTCCCTTTTTTTGAAAGTCACTGTCAATAAACTTGCTGAACTGGATTCTGAGTGTGCGTTTGAGTCCTGCCTGCTCTCAGAGTATGAGGCAAAAATCCTCCATAAAGATCACAGAGACTGATAACCACATAGAAAATGATTACTTCAAGTTATTTCTGATAAACGTTCTTTTTACCATGACTGTATGTGACCCGGAGTGAGTCAACACAAGATGTTTACTTCATCAGAGCGGACTGATACCTAATAGCATGGATTAAAGATCATCTGGACTACATTCATGTCATGGAAGACCCAGGTGATTACCCTCCCTTTTCAGCCAAGAGTAGCCCAGAACTGCCCCCAAGATAGTGGGATGGGCCTTAAACAAACTCATCAGGAAAGTGTTAGTGAGGTCAGAAATGAAGTGATAAGTCAGTATCACTAATAATAATTAACATTTTGCAATTAGAGGTGGTACCCTGCTGGTGAACCGAAAGAATCTAGTTTTAAGTCACTTCTCCAATTCATTTGTGTTATATACAATCTCTAGTTTTAACTTTAAGGTTGTAAAAGTCTGGCTGAAGATTCCGTTCCATGGGGATACTGACTGATGTCGACAAGGCTCCCTGGGATAGTTCCTCAAAGCAAGGCTCTGCATGTTGTTTGGGTTGCCTGGTTGACAAGTCTCTGCAACACTGCATGTAAGTCTCAGATAGTGCCTCTGACCGATTTAAAATCTACTGCTCTTATGTTTGGAGGAAAATTGAAAAAGAAAAAGCAAAACTGTGTCATTGTCCAAATACTTATGGGCCTAATCTAATATCTATATTTTCTAGTATTTGAGCTAAACAGAAGCTATTCCACATTGCCAAAATGCAGTCTTGCATGATCCCTCGACCATGTACAACACAAGCCCAGCCTTTCTCACCCTCTGAAAATCTAATCTCCCTTTCCTCTTCTTCTTCTCCCTACATGACTGCACTGATTATTACCTTCCCATATGGAGAATATTACTCTAGTATGCCATCTGTACTATGCTATCATCCTATCATCCCCTTGAGTGTGTGACTGAGTGTGTGTTTGTGTGAGGATTAGAGCCTGTGGGAAAATGAGCAAAAAGAGTAGCATGCATGTGCATGTTTATAGTCGTGTGAATGAGCATGATGGAGAGGGAATTTAAGTGCCCATTTGGTTGTGCCAATAATGCATCTGTGTACAACCTGTTTTCAGAAAGTTTAGACACTGTTTAAATACACATAAGAATAAAATACAATTAATTTACAGTTGATTAAAATTATACACACAACATGACAATTTTGTATCTGTACAAACTGATTAAAAATAATAACAAATGTCTCTTTTAAATTGGTTTAAACTTTTTAGGGTTTTTAGGGTTAAGATTCTTTGCACTCTGTTTATTTCTTCCTTGAACAGGATTGTGATGACACAGTATAGCAATTCCCACATAGAGCTGATTATTATGGTAGTTGTTCTTTTTCTGTGTAGATGCTGTCACGATTCTTTCACTGTTCTCACATGCTGTCATCATTGTTAATTAATGCATACAAGATGACTGATCAGGAATCCTCTTTCAGCCTGTGTAGCCTCTCTATCATCTCCTCTCCACTCATCAGCAGCGTTGGGGTTGTAACTCAACAAAAGTGAGGTACTACACACCACACTGTTCTCCCTGTAGAAAGTAATTTGTTTAACTACTCTTTACATTACATTAACCTCAATCCCACATACCGAAATCCCCATCCTAATGACAACATAAAGACAATTTAAGTGTAAACATATCAAACCAGTAATAAGATCCTTCAGAGGGGTCGCTAATGAAATTATACTGCAGAAATATGGATAGTAGAAATAAAGGTACAAGCCTGACTGCTGATCACTCCGGTTGTACTTGTTAAAGATCAGGCTCTGGCTGCTGGACTCGGGTCAGCACACACTCAGCTTCAACATCACTCTGGGTTCTTGCTAGCTTATGCAAACTTTGTGTTAGCAGAAAAGTTTGTGCAGATGTTTGCACAGAGCCAATTTTGTGTTGTTCAATGACGTTGTTTCTTTCCCAGGTTGCAGTATGCACTTTAGCCTTGGGCTCTTGTCTTTCCTTGCAATAGGAATACAACCAATCTTTATTTCTCCACCACTCAGAAACTGTAGGCCTCAACTGGTATTCCTCTTTCCTGCACGATCTAGAATTGCCTGATTTTAGTGCAAGTGCTGGGAAGAAAAAGGCAAGTTGATGTGTTTTTTTGTTGTTGTTTTTTTTGTTATGTTGAGATAATTTGCGAAGCAAGTAACTAACTGCAATGAATTTACCAAATTTAGTTCAGTAATAAGTTACATTATTGCATTTTTAAAAAGTACTATAATTAATGTAACACCTTTAAAAGTAATGCATTATATTTTTGATCTTTAGGAAGAAATAAACACATTCCCAACTTAAAACTTTCTGATATATTTTTCTGTTGTTGTTTTGAAGAAGAGTAACCAGCTCAGCTTTGACACGCCATGCTCTCATACAGTTTTAATGGTAGAATTGCAAACTGCACTTTGTTCTCCCAGTCAGGGGCATCAGAATTTAATGTTTCTCTCTGTTAAGCATGTTTAATGCATATGTATGCACTTGTACGGATTGCTATAACTGGAGATGGATGGATGGATGGATGGATGGATGGATGAACACGGATGGATTAGGGGGGAAACACATCTTATTTATATTCTAGGTATTCACAGGCACAGCCTTTACACGGCTCAATAAATGTGGAACACACAGCAAAAGGTCCCCTTCAGAAAGGAGCAACAGCCGCGGATCATCAAGGCAGTTTGTGATCGTGTTTAGTAAGTACCCTCTGGTGACTCGTCCAACTAAAAGAGACCCAGATGGGAAGGCTTTGACCTTTTTTGAACTTTTTCGGCACTGCCAAAAGGTAATGTGCACGCTCATCTAGTTTTCATTTCCCAAGTCAGTTGCTCTCTAAATGGAGTTAGGACTGAGAATGTGTCACTGCTATCATAACACAGACTGAACATGTCACACACAGAGTTTGAAAATTTCATTTCTATATATATTAATCTAATATATATTCTATTATATTTGACTACAGGTAAGTAGGCTGGAGCCCACTCTACATATACTAGTCATTTGAATTAGCATCCAATCATGCTTTATTGTTCTAGTCATTAGCTTTACAATGAAAATAAACACAGTAGATTTTTGAGAAAATAAAAAAAATGTCAGTGCTACATGGTTCATATTTCTATTATTAGTATTTTAATGAGGCTCAGTGGGGGAAATGTGGAGGCCACTACTTCTTATATACGTCTAATTCTGCATAAACATTTTCAAACAGACAGTTAAAGTCACTTTTTTTTAGGTACAATCTATCTAACAACCGCTTGTTAGGCGAGACTGCACTAAGGCAACAGCAACTGAAATAACCACTTGTTACAACTAATGCATGCAGAAGAGCATGTCTGAGTACACTTGTCAGTTCTTGAAGATGGTTTGAGGACTATTTTCTTGGCAAACTTTAGGCACCATAATACCAAATGAACATTGTTTATACACCACTGTGCTGGTAAAGATGTTCTGCTATTGCACAAGATAGTAATACCACAGTGCCACAAACTGCAACACCAATTAAAACAAATGCAACTACAATCTCAAAAGAAGCTTTGAAGCTTTGATATAATTAGACATTTTATCAGGACTGTCTGGGTTCCTATAAATTGCTAAGTTAGGCTTGTGGTCCAGAGTGATAAGATTTAAATAAATATGGGATTGAAACTTGGGGGAAAAAACACACTCCTGTAGTTAACATATTACATAACGCATCATGTACAAATAGCCCCACCAAAGGTGACTAGATGTTGAAATATCCAGAAGAATTACACCAAAGTTAAAGTACTTCGGTCTGCAAAGTAACAACTAACTATAGCTGTGTGTGGTGAAGAGCCTTCAAAACAGTAATTACAAATACATTCATTTGCCTTGAGTTTTACATTGATTTTCCTATACTGGTGCTACCTTATCCATCCTTATTTATTGATAAGGTGCTTTTCAATTCTCAGCTGGTCAATATGCTGATGTAATGTGTTTGGACATTTCCAAGGCATTAAATTCTAGTGGTTTAGATGTCCCACTCTTTTTCTAATATGCTCACAAGCTGGCACACATGCACAATGTGACATATCCACAAATACAAGCACCACAAGAGCCTACAACTGTGTTTCACTTGGTTTTGCTTTGACATGTTTCTTTATGATTAGAAAAGAAAAACTCCAAAGGAACCACCGTATGAGGCTGTGAGTTTTGCCATGTGGTGCTGTGCCTAACTTCTGCTTTATGAGTAAAAGTGTCAGAAGCCTGCCTTTGGTTCAGCCAGGAAAATCCTGCTGGGCTCCAACCAGGGTGAAAAAAACACCAGTATCGAAGACGCGCAGTACACACATACAGACGAGTTTGTATTGATGACACAGGGGTTTTCTTTATGTTTGTGTAATTGTGAAAAGAAGAAGGCAGACACACAGAGTGCTCCGGCGTAAAAATAGAAGCAGGGGAGTGTCCATCCATCACTGTGACTGTCTGAAGGGCCAGATCGATTGCGCGTGTGTGTCTGCATGTTATTTGATGCACTCCACTACCTCAGACAGAAGAGCCAGAATGTGAGTGGGCAAACTGTGATGTGACTTTTGAAACAGGCACACATCTTGCCTGGTCTCTCTCTCTCACACACACACACACACACACACACACACACACACACACACACAGGTAAGGAGATAAATACCAATGCTGTCAGGAAAAAAAAAATTGACCTCTAATGTCGGTAAACACACAAACAAGAATAAGTCCAAGCATACACAGTAGTTGTCTTTCAAGTCATCTAAAGGTTAGATGACTTGCTTTTACCCAATTGCAAAGTGTGTGTGTGTGTGTGTGTCTGTATATGTGTGCATAAGAGTACCTGCCCCTGTGATAATCAGCAGAAAGCGCATAATTCATTGTTTTTTCTGTATTTCCATGAGAGGCTTTTTCTCTCCTCATATCAGTCCAACTACTGCTCTGATCAGTTTAATAGCTTTTTTCACATCCTATTTTGTCTCTTCCTATTTGTAAGTGTGATGAATTACCTGCTGGTTACCTAGGAATGTGAATACCAAAGAGCCATTAGAGATGAATTGGTTCAAGGCCGACACTGGCCTTAAGGTTGGCGTATCCTACAGGAGGAAATGTGGTTTTAACTAACACAGAGAGCAACACGGTTTTTTTTCTTCCTTTTTTTCGCACATGCACAAGCACACTCAGCTACACACACGCATTAGGTTTCGCCATTTACAGTGAGAGTGGGAATAATTTAGGAGTACAAATAGTTCGGCTTAAATAACACAACGGCAAATGCACTTTTTTGTGTGTTTTTGTGTGCATCTGTGAATGTTAGTGCATGCGTGCAGATAACACCTCGGTGTGTATGTGCGAGAGTGTGTGTCTGTGCACGCGTGTGTAAAGGTCATGTCTCTCATCTCTAAGTGAGCTTCAGTGAGAAGAGCTGAGTGGCAGCACTCATCAATATTAACTAATGCCCTTCCTTTCATCCACAACATAAATCCATGGAAACAAACACACACACACGTGGGCCTCAGGAAGGTCTTGCTGTTTGTATGTGCGTGTGCGCGATATATAAAATAAATACTTTACATATCACTGTATTTACAGTAAAACAGTGCTATACAAAATAAACCGTTTGACGAGCTATTGCAGGTTTACTGAGTTCCCAGGTTCCACTTTGTGGCAGGTGACAGATGACGTGAAAATGTAGGTGTAGGTTCAGTGTGGGCTTTAGCAGCGAAGGTGTCAGCTTGAGTTTAGATAAACACACTACAGACACATCACAGCTTTTGTCCGACACCAAAAGCCTTTTAACAGCTAATGAGTAATGAGGGAGAGTAACGACAGACAGAGGATGGCGCGAGAGAGATATAGAAAGTGGGAGAGGAAAAAAATAGCAATTGTAAATGCGAGGTGAAACCATGTCTTACTGAAAATGGGAAAAAGGGAAAATGAAAGATGAGGAAAAACATTAAAAAGGCAACAGACACGCATTGTGTTTATGTTTGTAATTACGTCCGAGTGTGTACACGGACTCTCGTGATGGAGGTAAAGCAAAGCGAGGGGAATTTAAGGAAGAGCAGAAAGTCGACAAATGGAAATCCTTTGATCAGAACACGAAAACAACAGCAGTAAAGCCGAGAAAGTGAAGAACAACAGAAAGACGTCACAGACAATTACTGCGAACACGTCTCCATTCAGTATAAACACCCCTGTGTTTTGCTAAGGCGACGCGTAACACTTAAAATCCTCTGTCATCTCTTCTCCAGCTTTTCATCTTCCAAACGCCAGAGCGTGAAAAACAAACACAGAGGAAACAGACATTTTTTTTTTCTGTTTACAGCACAGCTATCATGCCTACTGGGAAAATAGAGATCTTAATGAAACACATTAGATAGATAGAGGCAGTTGAGGCACTGTGTGAGTGCATACGAGTGTGTAGGTGTGGGTCAGTGTGTGTGTTTAAGAGACAGAGTCGGCCTTTCATCCGGGAGAAGTCAGATTACCTGGAGGGAACATTGCTATTCACTGAGACATACTGCATGGTCTAATAATATTATTCACTCTTCATTACTACCGGGGCTTGAACAAAACGGCAAGAGAATACAGTGCTGACCCGCAAATCACATCCACCAAAAAAAAACAGAAAAAAAAGAAAAAACCTCCATCCACCTGATTGATGTTCTCTGCCTAACCACAGTTAATTGAAATATTTTTTCTCATTGTTGCTTTCACATCACTTGTCTGAACAAGACAAAAACAAAACAAAAAAAACACACTGCAGTATGTTGTGGGAGGATTTAACTTAACGGTTCAGTGTTGGTAGTCTGCAAAACCTGCAACACGAATGTGGCACAGTGTCTCATCTCGCCTCAAGGTACAGCAGACCCACAAAAAAGAATTTCATTAATATGGGTTTCAGTTCAGCTTTAGCGTCAGTCTGACTCCTTAAATGTGGATCCATTGTCCCTTTTTCACTTTTATACCAAAATGTTTTTATATGTCAGAATATATTGTTTCTATATATTATCCAAACCACCTCTCTCTTTCTTATACAGATACACAAGCAATTATCACCATTTTGGAATTTCCTGAGAGGCATTTTTAGACAACAGTGATATGTACAAAGATTAAGATTTCCATCCATCCATCGTCAATTAACAGAACGGTGGTGGGACACCTGGCACCCCTGTTGTTGATGCATACACTGGTGTATGAGTGTGTGAATGTTAGCTTAAAAGAGGTGAGGTACACAATCTATCACAGGGCTAACAGAAAGAGACTGACAATCATTTATACCGAAACCTGAAGCTAGTTTAGGATAATCCATTTAGCCTAAAGCACGCATGCCGCTAACCACCACACAACTATGCCACTCCTGATTCTTTTTTGAAATATTTGAAACAAAAAAACCATTCCAAACATCCCGTCCACCACAGCCTTAACTATCTCTGAGCTGAGACAGAATCTACTGCCATTCGAAATCCCCTCACTAGGAAGATGCCAGGTCTTCCTAACAGTGGACTTTTTAATGAAAGAATTGAAATACACTGAGAGACTGAATGTTTTATTGTACCACAAAATAAAATCAGATTATCTGAGGCAGTGTGCTGAATCATTGCAACATACTGCGTAATTTAATATTATTGCTTACATTTTGGTAATCACTGAAGAGGCTGTAGTAAAACAAAGCAACCGAGCAATTCTTCAGGGAGCACTTACAGTGATCCACATGAGCCCCGCACCCTGCACGTAGGCGGCTGTTCAGCAGTTGACCATCAGTGGTTATTTTACAAAAATGAAATGGGGGGAAAATATGAAAGTCAATACTGTGGTAAGATAGCCAACCACAGATGGTCATGTGCATGTGAACCTAGCGGTCAAGAGAAGTCAAAATGAAATAAATGAGATATATATCCACACTGTACCGTGGGCGGATTTTCAATGACTGAAAGCACTGAATCACAAATGTTAACATGGGTAGTAACTTTTATTTTTTAAGTTTTTTAATTTTAATTTTAATTTAATTTTAATTTGTTGCTCATGTGAAGCCTAAATGCACTAAAATACATCAATGAATAGCTTTAAAGTAAGTGGGATTCACTAATACACAGGTATGACATGCAGTCTCCATGCTACAAAACTGTTTTTAATGCACAGTGAGGGAGAGCTGACTCTCATGTTCATGTTCAGTTTGGATTCCCTGTAGTTTTATTCATTACTTAGGTTTTCCCAAACCATCAATTTTATCACATTCAACCTTTCAGCGTCACCGCTCTTGTCCAGTGATCTATGTATCCACATTCTCCAAGCCCTTAGCCGTTGTTCTTTAAAATCGTTCTGACCTGTCACTCTTCCCATTAAAGCTGTCCATCGTGCCTCCCTCCACCTCATCTCGGTTTTCCAGGGTGTTGCACTCAAAGTCTCCCTCAGCCTCCCGCTTATGTCCAGTCTCTAGGCACCCTGGGGCGCAGTCAAACTCTCTTCATCTGAGATTTACCTTAATGATTCATTGGAGTCTATCCACCAAAAATGCTTTTTTACTTTCACTTTTTTTTCTCCCTTACAAACAATCTCTTCTTACTGAAATTCATTTATAATTTGACTTAAAACACACTGAATGCTCACTGAACTCCTCCTGTTTTATGTCAGTGTATCGGGCACATCAACTTGCAACAGTGAACACCACAGCTGCTCACACAAGTGAGCGCCAAAATGTTTTGACCTCACTGTGCTCTGTGCACAGCTGACTGCTCACAGGTCAACTGAGTGAAACAGTCTGTTCAGATCGCATCATCACTGATAGATATAGTGATTATAACACACTGTGTTACAGCCGTGATTTATATCAAAAATCCGTTCATTTCATTTTTTTCTTTCTGATTCACAGCAGCTTTTAGTAAACTCATCGATGTTGAGCAAAATTTAAGAGGATTTGTGTAAGCATAATAATTGAAAACCAGTGTTTTTCAATCAGCTGCTGTATGTAATTACATTGGTTGGTCCAAGTCAGGTGTACTCAGAGAAGTTTGCACTTTGCACTCTACAATTTCACCTCAGCATCAAACTTGTGTGCAAACACTAGTATCTCTTTCAAATGGACTCAAACTGTGTGTGAAGGATTAGGATCTTCAGCTAAAACTCAACCTTTTGGAAGCAGAAGACTTCATTTCAGTGTCTAAAGGCATTTTGTTAGATTTGAAATGACACCAGGCTATGCATTCCTCCGCCAGGTTTGAGACAGCCAATGTGATTCTAATGTTTGTTGTCTCAGAGAGAACATTCAAAGGAAACAACCTGAACTGTGTGGTATGTGAAACTGGTACAGCGGTTCATAAGAACATGATCTTGAAAGCTGGAAGATGAACCAAACACCTGGTAAGAGTTTTTTAAATCATTACAGACTTATTTGCAAAATTGTGTGATCACATGCTGTAGCCTCAGGACTTAAAGCACTTTACCAATTACAGCAATGCATGACTTGTACTGTGATGCTCTTCATTAATGTATCATCACAATTCTAGGAACAAAAACTAATATTAACTCAGGACAAAATAGGAACACATAAAAAAGGGACACTTTTAAACAGAGAGTAGTATCAAGCCAGTTAAACGTCTGGGATATTGATCTGGTTGGTTAAATAACAGAGGGGGTTGTTAACCCTAACTAACCCTAACCCAACTCCTCCAGGATGGCACATCAATACATGGAGGAAATTCCAGGAAACAGGCAGTTACTCTAGGAGAGCTGGCCAGGGCCGTAGAAGGTCCTTAACCCATCAGCAGAACCGTTATCTGCTCCTTTGTGTGAGGAGGAACAGGATGCGCACTCCCAGAGCACTAAAAGATTACCTCCGATAGGCAGCTGATGTGAATGTGTCTTACAAAAAATCAGAAACAGACTTCATGAGGATGGCCTAAGGGTCTAGTCCTTTAGTGAGCTCTGTGCTCACTGTCTATCACCATAGAGCCCAACTGGCATTTGCAGAATTGGCACATCCACCACTGGTGACCCTGTTCATCCTGAGCACATGTGAGAGACAATAAAGGGTCTGGGAAACTGTGGAGAATGGTATGCCTTGTTTGGTGGTGGGTCAGTTAATGGAGGGACACACAGACCTCTACAGGCTAGGCAATGTCATCCTGACTGCCATTACTGTAGGTGTCATCTGATGCTACCAGGTTTCACCTCAGACTGTCCAGGAGCTCAGTGCTGCCCTGGTCCAGATTTGGGAGATCACCATTTGTCTTCTCGTTAGGAGTATGTCCTTAAATTGCCAGGCATACATACAAGCATGTGGTGGCCGTTTGGTATGATTTTGTTTGTAATAAAATGAGTCGCTGCAATGAAATTTGAACTTCCCGCATAATATTTTCACTATGATTTTTGTCTTTGAATTCAGCCCCATGTAGGTTGATAATTTTGATTTCTATCAATAATGTGGCATCCTTTTTTTCCCAAATATATTACCTAGTCTATATCACTAAAGATATCCAGGATGACCCCCCTACCCACCTCCACCCCACTATTGGGATCTGATATGTTTAAAGTTCCTTTGATTTTTTTTTAACAGTGCACATTTATTACTACCTGGAAGCGAACAAAATAATATTTTAGGGAAGCTTCCTGTGATGTTTAAATAAAATTAATGTTACCACAATATTAGCAATAAACTAGGCAATGTGTCTGGATACCAGGAAAAATGCTTTTTCCTGGTATTTTGGGGATATGGAATATCAGCACAATCAGAATAATTCAAGAGAAGTAACATGAATAAATGTAGATTTGCTGCAAAATCAATCTCCTTGCTTTGCCAGGGCGTTTTAGATATAATTTCAGTCTACTTCCTCCAGTGTGGTCATTATGAAGACATATGACCATGCAAAACATCACAAATAAAAATGATGGTACAGTGCCATTATTGAGCCACTCAAATCATCTACAAGATGACAGAGCCTTTTAATGAAGGAAGTGAGTGAGGTAAAGGGACAGAGCAATGCTGTATATGAGTGGAAAGGTTGGCAAAATCAATGCGTGTCAAGAAGACTGTGTAAAAATTTGTATTTATGTGTGTGTGAGAGTGGGTGGTGTTGAGTTGTAGCCATCTGTTCCAGGAATCTATTTAATCAAAGCTCCAAGCCTGGATATGCAGAGAAAATTTAAACACCAATGAACTCTTTTGAAGTGCGTGGCTACATGTGTGCACACACAGAGCTCATTGTTGTCCGTGCATCAACACCATTTCAATCACTACCTAAATCGGTGCAGCGTATCAGTCATTTTCTTGTCAATAAGAAAGGATCGGGCTTGTTTCCACTTGGCATCTTTAAAGAAACACGTTGGAAACAAGCCCCTGAAAAACAGCAGCGCTAAGAGCTGTTGACAGAAATGATATCAACCAACCTGAGCTAACTGGAACCCTGGCACACTCGCAATCATTTTAAAGCTACCCGTCACTTGCTGTTGCCTGTTCACCTGTACATTTCTATGACAGATTTGCATTCATAACATCATATTCTTTCATTTACTTTGACATGAAATATTCCCCCTGCAAAAAAGTTACATGCAAGCAACATCGTGTTTTTTTTTAGTGGGAGACTTCTGTAATCTACAACTGCGGTATTTCTGTTTATTTATTCATACAGAGCAGGAATTGTGCCGAGCAGAAGGTTTGCAACAGAGAAGGTTTTGCAAGAAATCTAGTACTGAAAAGGCGACAACTCTCTTTTCAACACTGTTTTTTTTTTTCCAGGGGAAATCTTTGACAATCAGAAAAGAACATCTTGTACCAAACAAGCAGTAAAAATCCAGACCATGCTGCCCACACCAGCCAAATCTAGATCCACTCACACCCCTATGGGGATGGGTCACATTCGACACATTCGATGGGAGTTGTCTATTCTAGACCAGGAATGCCCAAACTGATGAGGTACAAAGGGTCACTGAACAGTTTGATGAGTATAAAAATGATGTAAATCATGTGCTACAGCTTTCACAGTCAGCCAATGTCGAACCATCTGAAAAGCTGAGGGTTTTCTATTGACTTTTTAGACAGCCCACTCCACCACATCATCAAAATTCAAAATAAGACAACATACTTTGGAAAATTGGTGTTTCATCACTCCATCAAAGGTCCAGAAGCTCAGTGAACCAATGTCACGGCACTTTGAAGCTTCCATCTGACTGAGGCCCTTCATGTTGGGTTTTTACTTTAATTTGTTACCCATCTGTAGGTCTACTGTTTTGCTTTTTACTGCTCACTGCTGGTTATCCATATCCACGGTGATGCAAACACCCACTTAGTTCAGTGTATCAGCAATGTTTTGTTACACTGTGTCATTTATTCTAAAAGTGGGAAGCACAACTAGCAGTAGAGCTAAGATTGAACAAATGTGAAGTGTAAGCATTTTATGATATTTTCATCATTATGTATATATGAGTCTGTGTCCATATAGTTATTAGGTCCAAATGTAATAAATCATAATGTGAAGGCTGTTTTTTTGTGTGTTGCGTAGGTGGAAAACCCTTAATTGAGAAGACTAATTGCCACCACATCTCTGAGCTGATTAATTTAGGAACAAAGCAAGACGGACACATCAAGGAGAGTCTGACTCCAACAGTTTGACTCAGGCAGGCTGCAGAGATAATCAGGTGCAGCCAGCATGTAAACGCAATCTGTGGCAGTCAATTATTGATTTGTGAATAATTGACTATAGGGACAGTCTATATTAACTTTAGGTGGCAAATGAGGTCATGCGTCGCAGCGAGAATCAACCAACCACGCCACACAGAACCGCACATCCCGCCTAATCATCTTTACAGCTGTGCAGTAATAAATAGAATAGAAAGCAATAGAAAGCAATAGAATCTCACTTACACCCAAACACTCATCATTATGTTTTTAAGCTTTGACACCACAAACAAAGCATAACCACCTATTGTTACAAATCACTTCCTCTCAATTTCTTCCGTCTCTGCCTCTAATGCACCTTATCACTTTCTGACTATCTTCATCGCACTCTCAGTGGATTGTTTTGTTTTTCACAGCACACACGCTATCGCGCACCTTAGTGATGCACAGGTTTGTAGACGCACACGTACACATGCATTAACTGCAGACTTTAATGAAATCAAGCACATGGATTAGCATGATCAAACCCTTGAAAAGAGATGGAGCTCATCGCCCAGTGGAGTAGTGTGGTGCTCTAGTGGGACACATTAATACAAACATCAATACTCACAGCTTTAACAAAGTAAGACACAGAGTCACATCCTACAAAGATATATGTGCTGATATAGACAGAAATACCAAGATTGATGGTAGACGAGGATATACGAGGATATACGGATGTGCGATACTGCTATGAGAAAATGGTTTGTACTCCTGGGTGACCAGGAGAAGCGATGGGGACCAAGGCTTTTCACGATCCATTCACACTTTCTGAATGCTAGAATAGAGAGGAACTAGCCAAGGTCAGAGGCAGTATTCCCTATTCAAATTCGGAGTGTTGCTCACCACCCGGAGCAAGAGTCAAGGATTAATTTAGAGATCCATTCGCCACGCCTGTGCAGAGGATAGGCACAGTAAAACGCAATGAAGAGGAAGAGTCTGAGGAGATGGAAAGACAAGGAGGGAAGAGAGGGAGAAGTGGAAACCGGCGAAGGTGAGAGGGAGGGAAGGAACAAAAGTGAAAAGAGTGGGCAAGAAAGCGAGAGAGAGAAAAAAGGTGCAGAGAGAAAGAAGTGGCTCTGCTTGTTATGCGTAGCCTGTGGAGAGAGGAAGAGAGAGGGGAAGAGCCGATGGTTCGCATAGAAGAGCCTCCTCTTGCCAACACCTGTGCGTGTTTGTGTGTGTTTGTTTGCACACTTGTAAGAGAAAGGTACACATATGATTCACTGAAAATAAACTTCAGCGGTTGTGTTAAGAGCAAGGAAGAAACGGGTCAGTCAGCACAAAAGTGTGGCTTCTTGATGATGGTTCATGAATGTGAATTCCCCTGAACTGCCTCAACAGAATCCAAAGAGTGAAACTGAATGATTTTGGAGATTCCCTGAATTTTCAGTTATCACAAGGAATTTGATATTTTCGATTGAGAGTGAATGCTTCTTTTGCCTTTGGATAGCAGAGGTTTGACGAGTACTCAGAGAGAACCAATGTAGGCACAGGGAGAACATGCAAACACAGAAAGGCAAAAGTGCTAGACACTCTGTAAGATATCTGAGAAAAAAATTATCCACCCTCTCTGAGAATATCATTTAACATACATTAACTACCTATATCTCTATATCTCTTCATTGGGAAAAAATGTAGTGCTTACACTGAAATATTTAGTCCCAAATCTCCACTTTTTTATGGCACAACAGGGTTTCTGATGGTCACATTTCTAAGTCAGTCAGGCTGATTGATTGCACCTTCATACTCCTCCCCTTACTTTATAAGAAAGCAAGCTGATGTTTATTCATTGTGCACCATCCCACTCACTCACTCAGCTTAACAATGGACTGGAACAGATGCAGTGTGTGAAGGAATCTAAGGGTGGGAGGTTGTAGACTATCAATTTTCCAGTGACTGTACGCTGTATTAACTAATCTATTCATTTATGTGGCTCTGTGGTGCAGTGTGTAGAAACAAACTTGGAAATTACACTTTTGATTTATGATTAAATATAACTAGAATTTGACTCCAGTTAAATCGTTGGGGGGAGGGTATGGAATCTCGAAATTCATTTTACTCGTGTAACAAACATAAAACTATTGTCAGGTGATGCTCTAAACATTTCAGATTCTGAAGCATATATTTGTTCCTGGAAAACAAATTGATATAATATTGTGAAGACAAGCGGTGCATTGTTGTAAAATACTGTATTGATTTCGTACACAGCACCTAGTTAATAACCCTGGTGGTCGATTTGTTAAAGCTTAATGAGATAAGGAGGTAAAACGCTGCAACACAGTCTCTTGAGAATTTCCCTAAAATAGGATGGATGGACTTTAGAACTGTGTTAACGAGGGAACATGATATGATGATGCCCTTGAGAGGAAAAACACATATTTTGCGAACAATTGGATAAATGATAAATAAATTCTTTCTACTTAAAGCTTTCACTTTTCTGCTTTATCAAACTCCCCCAATGTCTAGATTCAGCTCACCGAGAGTATCAATGAAGCTTTATCCCCTCTCAAACATTGGCATAAAAGACACTGTTGAGTAAATTAACAAGAGCAGCTTGTCCCCATCTTAAACACAGCACTCAAACATGCAATCACAAAGACTTGTACACAAGCGCAGGCACACAACTGACTGAAACTGGGGCTTCTAGAAAACAAATAACTAAATGACTATCATACAAAATACACAAAGACATCACAAGGGCATCTCTCAGTCATATGAGGTGAAAACAACAACAAGGATCACATTGATCTAACATTCCCTAAACTGGTCTGCTTTCAACAGTTGGTTGAACTGGCGATGTGACACAAATCAGACTAAAGAAACAGTTATAACAAACAGTTCTGAACTTTGTGGGAAACAACATTAGCTGATTAGTATAAATTCAACCTAAAGTGTTATTCGTATTTTTTCACCCATTCTTGATTGCTACTCAAATGTGTTAAGGGTTTTAAGTGGAAAAATCTAACACATTTCGTAGCAATCAAGAATGGGTGAAAAAACAATCTAAAGTGGTAAACGGCCATTACTGAAATATCAGTTTACCATCCTTTGCTTGGCGATTTCAAAGATGACCACACTTTAATACTGACTTTTGACCTGATGTAACAAAACTTGAACTTTCTGGAAGATTTGCATCCTGCTACTGGCAAAAAAATAACAGCATTTTATGAAAAGAGCATCATAACAAAAGCCAAGCATGATGGTGGTAGTGTGATGGTCTGAGGCTGCTTTGCTGCTTCAGGAAGTGGACGACTTGTTGTAATTGATTGAACCATGAATGGAACCACCTCAAGCAGACTTAGGTTACGCAGTACAACGATGATCTGAAAGGGACCGGAAAGTCCTCCTCTGAATGACTCACAAAGAAAATGAAGGTTTTGAAGTAGCCTAGTCAAAGTCCAGACTTAAATCCAGTTTCTTAAATCCAAACCTCATACAGAGTTTATCATCAGTGGCTGAATTCCTCTGTAAAGATTTCCTCCACAGCGATGTGCCATTTATCATAAACACTTGATTGCAGTTATTGTTGCCAAGGGTGGCGCAACCAGTTATCAGGTTTAGGGGGCCATTATTTTTTCCTATTGGGCAAGGTAGGTTTGAATAACTTTTTCCCCATGCTAATGACATCATCATCTAAAAACTGGATTTTGTTTTTATTTCGTTTAATTTTGTGTAATATTAAAATGTGTTTGATGATCTTACACATGTAGATGTGCAAATATGTAAAATAATAAATAAATAAAAATAGCCAACAAAGAAAAATGTGTTAAAGCTAACGCTATCCAGAGCTTAGAGCCTCAAGCCAGCAGCCTCGGTATGAGCAAAGGATCAAAGCAGTTATGAAAAAAATAATGGAGCTGAGTGAACAAGAGAAAAGGGTGGATGTCCTGTAATCTAGTGAAGTTTTAAACATGCTGTAAAATGATGTAAGTACCTGACATGTGATTTTTTACATAAATCTGTTCCATCTGATTTTGTTTGGTAAGGTAAGATTGGTCAGGTAAACTCAAAAGCTCATTTTTGGTATCTCTTTCCAATAGCAGAGCACTTTATTTATACTGTAACCTAAATGATTTCATTATGCAAATATTATATTGCACTGAGTAGAATTTGATTTTTGTGTCCATATGCTGTCACTTACAATTCTTGGAAAGAAAACTGCACGTGGCAAAAATCGGTATTCCACAGTTGGGGCTCCCATGAAAAACCCAGAGAAACCTGCAGCATGTGCAGCAGTTCTGACCTGTCGCCAACCAGCTGCCCATATAGCCTTGTTAACACTAACTTGCGAGCGCAAACATCGTAAAATCTCTCTCATAGGCTTCCAGGTCGACAGAGAGTTTGAAGGATTAGATGTCATCCCCCCATGAACAGACAGGGATGGTGAAAGATTAGCTGTCATCTTTCAAAAGATCAGAGAGGACACAAGCACCAACTGTTCTCCTCTGTTCTGAACACAAAGGACCCATATTAAACACTGTCTGCAACAGTTCCCAGACTAATTTTATACTTGTAACAGACTGCAATATTTTGTGATGGGTTATGTTATCCTTTTACAGATGGGAGTGATAATGTGAATAGAAGAGAATGAAATAAATCAGTCTGGGTAACAACTGCCAACAGAATTAACCACTTGACAGTGCTTCAAAATGCCACACAGCAACGACTTTAGCATTTATCACTGTTTCACTGTCTTGTACAGTGTCTAAAATCAGCACTTTAAAACATCAATTTGAATAAAAAGACCGCTCGAAGCAAAATATGATACTGTGCATTTTAAAATATGGTTACAGTTTGATCCTTTGAACAACTCCAGGTAGAAAATAAAACAAATATTTATCTAAAAGGGTAATGACAGATTAGCTAAAGGGAGCAATAGGGATGGAGAGAGAGGCATACTGTACGCATTTGTTGTTTAACCAGCCACATATTTAAGTACTTACATGCATTGGTGACTGCAAAGCTGTTGGCAGTCTCTATGTTGTCCACATGTGGAACCAGGTTAAAAGGAGCTTCCGTAGCATTAGGGCTGGTGTTGTGAAGAAAGATAGCTAGTCGAAAAGCTGTATACTCCTGATCAGTATTCCTAATGAACAATCCACCTAGAAAGAGGGACAAAGAGAGAAGAAGAGAGGCCACGAAGGTAAGAAACATGATTCAAAAGAAAGGAAGTGAGTTATTGTAAGGCGGAGAGGGGTCGGGTGGAAAAAGTCGCGAAAGACGGAGAGTGACAGGTAGAAGAGTAATGAGGGGAACGAAAGATAAATGGGGAGGGCAGAGAAAAACAGAGGAGGGGAGAAGTGAGGAGATAGCCAAGATCTTCATTAGCTTTGTTATAAAAGGTAATTTGTCTTTTAGCACATCCTCGCTCTCTGTCTCACGCACAAACATGAATACCAACACATTTGTGGAGGCTCACACTGCAATGAAATCTGAGAAAGACAGAGCGATGGAGAGGAAAGGAGAAGAAAAGAGAAACGACTAAGCTGTCGGGAAAGCCATCAAAGAGATAATGAGTCTGAGAGGACTTAAAAGAAAACAGATCAAAAAGGGTCAGGCAAATAAAGGAGGAGGATATGCCATGAAAAAACACAGAGTAACAGAGAGCAAGTGTTAAAAGTCATTGTTTTTTAAAAAAATGAAAGCTTCCCCTCATGCAGTTCAGTGAAAGAGAATGAAGACGAGGTAGGAAGAAACAGAAAAGCTAGGTATTTGCCTTCAGTGAGACTTAAAAGGAACAAAATATGAATTAAATAACTGGGTGAGACGATGTTTGAAAAGCTCAGAGAGTGACCCACCCACTAAAAAGAGGAGTGTAGGGAGACATGAAAAGACTTTCACTGCAGTCTAGTGAAAAACTAAGTACACCCCATGATTCAGCACCTTTAGAAGCAAAAGCTTCACTTCAAAAATAACTTTAATATGACTTCATCAATGTCTCACTTCACTGTAGAGATATTTTGGCCAACTCTTCTTTGCGTCACTGTCATTCATTGAGGTTTGAGGTTTGTTCATGCACAGTTCTGTTAAGGTTCATCTCAGCATTTCAGTCAGTTTGAGCACTGAACTTTGTCTGTGTCATTGTAACAGCTTGAGTCTTTTCTTTTTCAGCCGTTCTGTTGTAGATTTATTGCTATGCTTGGCATAGTCATTGTCCTGTTGCATGACTCAATATTAGCTAAGGTTTAGCTGTCAAACAGATGACCTCCCATTTGACTCTAGAACACTTTAGTGTACAGAAGAATTTAAGGACCACTGTGGCTAAAAAACAAGCTCAAATCATCACCCCTCCACCACCGTGCTTGACAGTTGGTACGAGGTGTTTGCGCTGATATGCTGCATTATGTTTTCTCCAAACGTGATGCTGTGCATTATGACCAAACGGCTCCACTTTCATCTTGTCTTTCAGAGGACATTGTTCAACAAGTCTTGTCATTTGTTCAGGTTCAGCTTTGCAAACCTAAGCCATGCTGTCATGTATTTTGAAGAGGCTTTCTCCAGAAAACCCTTCCAGGACATACTTATTCAATCTTTTCATGAACTTTAACATTTAACATATTTACTGAGGCCTTTTTTTCAAGTGGTCTGACCATTACGCAGTCGAACCATCGTACAAATTCACTGGGAGGTCCATTCTTTGTCATATTTTGCCAACACATACCCAAATGCTTCAAAATTGTAAACAAAAAGTCTCCTTTTATAGAGGTGCTCAAACTTGCTAATGACGAGGTGATCAAATATCTGGCAGCATCTGGCATCTAATTACCTTCCGAATTCCTGTGGAAACATTAAGGGTGTACTTAGTTTTTCACAGGACTGCAAAGAGTGATGTGAAAATGTTTAGGGTTTTTTTCACATCACCTCATATGCAAAGAATAACCGCTTGTAAACTATACACCAGTTTCACCATTAAATGGAACTGAACTTGGGAACCTGGAAATCTGCATAACAGAGCTTTCTAATACGAGTTTAAGATAACATCCATGGCCGGGTCGCGGGGGCAGCAGCCTAAGCTATGTTAAGATAACATAACATAGCGAAATTATATCAGCTAAAACTCCTAATTTTTTTTAATTACACTGGATTTTTGCACCTGATTCACTCCAACGGATGGATGGCAACAATGAACCTCCAACCACCAAAGAACAGAGAAAACCAGTGAGTGAAGTGGTTTGTTTGACTGAACTATATGGGATGTTGTGTTGTAAACTGTTTTAAATATCAATCACAAATGTACTCGGCAGTCAGAAGACAATAAAATAAGCCACAACCTAAAGGAGCTTTGAGAGCTTTCGAGCAATCAGTGCTGTTAACAGTCGTGTCTTTTATTAGATACGTATGAAAATTGTACGTATATATCTTATATCTGTAAAATACTTAGCAAGTAATTGGATAAATCATTTATTTAGTGTCATAACCAAAAAACACACCTGCAGCGCTTACTGGCAAGTTGTCCCTTGTAGGGCATCTATAAGTCCAGACGGCTTGTTGTTTAGCTATAAGTGCTCAGGATCAGGATCTTGCAATTTATCTTGCAAATCTTGCAATTTAACAGATATTAGAAGGCATGAGCGCATCATTGGAGTTTTAACACATGGCTACCTGTCCGTTTTTTGGATTGATTTGAACATTTTTTTTTTTTAATTTCCTCAAATTTTAAATGGTATAGCACACAGCTGTTTAACCAAGCTGCTCAACTTATAACCCCCAAAAGAGCACTGAGATCATCTATCCTGATGCTCTTAGTGCAGCCGAGGTCTTAATTTAAGCATAGAGGGGATCGGGCTTTTGCAGTTGCAGCCTCTAGTGGAATAACCTGCCACTTGATATTTGTACTGCAGTCTATACAGTCCTTTAAATCCCGTGTTAAAACTCCCTTTTTCTATTTTGGCTTTTAATTCCATTTCAGCGAGACTTCCTGTTACTCTTGAGTCCCATTAGTGTCTTTTTTATGTTGTGGTGTCTTTTTTGGTTTGGTTTTAGTCACATTTAATTGTATTTATTTGTTTTATGTTTTGTTTTATTGTGCTTATTTTACTGAGCTAAGATTTTTTTTTGTTTGTTTCGTAAAGCACTAGGTCATCCTTGTTGCTTTTAAATGTTCTATTGAAATAAAGATTGACATTGACGTTAAGATAATTACATAAATTAATTCTGCCTAACATTACGACTTGAGGAAAACCAATGTGAATTAGTTTGAACTGAGTCAGGCTCAAGTAAACTGAATTGGATTACACGAGCAGACTGTGAAGCCTTGACATTGCTTTGCGAGAGAGAGAGGAGAAGAGGGGTTGAGAGAGGGATGACAGGGGAGGAGTTGGGAGGCAGAGCATATTGAACGAAGCAATTATCACTACATAACATGTCACTTATCCATGTGGCTTCATGTGTCCCTTTAATACATCAGGTTCACTCTGATTTCTTGCGTTTCTTCTACAAAGCCCAGACAAATAATCAGTAACCATCTCCAAATATCAAGACACACGTCTGTACACATACACAGCTGGAGCATGTGTGGGAACTGCGCAAATTTCAGAAGAAATTATTTTGCGCAAACATTACAATTTCATCAAAAACTGATGATGATTAAAAATTCCATGTGTCTTGTTCAAAAATTAAAATATATTTTAGTTTTAGGGTAAAATATCATCTGAGAGGACAGACACACACACACACACACATTTAACACGTACTGAAACTAGATGAGGACGTCATTGCAGTAGTTTGTCAAATAATTTTTTCTACATATTCTCATCTTTATCCTTCTTTGTCTCACACTCTCTTTTTCACACACACATATGTGAAAAGAAATCGTCTGTGCATCCACTGGCATTACACTTGTGTGCAATGCAGAGATATGCAAATGACTTCTCAAGTAAGCCCGAGAGCCAAGTGGATGATCATGTATGTATATTGGAGTGTTTTAAGGAGGCTGGCCAGAGGGAGGGAAGGAAAGACTGCATGTGTGTGCTTTAGCATGATCGTGCATGCTTTGTACAGCATGTAGATGTGTGCAAACATGTTCACTGTGAGCATGTGTTGTTGAATGTTTAGAGGCGTGCTTGACATTTGTAACTACTGAAATGCGCAGAATACACCGAGTGTGCATTATTCTAACTGTATGTGGACAGTGTATGTGTGCACATCCATGCATCAGTGAAAATGTGTGTATGTGTGTTTGTGTGAACCTGTGTGCATAAAAAACAGAAAATATTTAGCGCATTAAGTTTATTGGCAGCTGTAGAGAGACAGAGTCAAGGAGGCGAATCTCATTATAGGACCTCCCAGCTGCCCCCCACAAGGAGTGATGCAGTGCATTCATTATCACACACATGCCTGGCTGGATGTGTGTATGTTTGTGCGTGAAGGAAAGAAGGGGAGGAAGAGATTCCGAGCATGTGTGGTGGTTCATATGAGTAAACCCATGATTCAGATTCAGTTAACTTCTTCTCAGATCTATTAGATGGATTGAAATACAGGCTCATCCCGCACTGACACGGGGTAACTGGAAAAGGGCAGACAGAGAGAGAGAGAGAGTGTGTGTGTGTGTGTGTGAGAGAGAGAGAGAGAGGGAGAGAGAGAGAATACTGCAGTGTCTAAACACTGAAGAAGACTAGAAGGGAACAAAGCTCGCTGAAACATTCATGAGCCCTGAACAGCTTTTAAAATACACGCAAATACAGTAGAAGGACAGACAGAGTGAAAGCGTTTGTGTGCATTTATAAACCATATGAGTCACAACTAAAATATCTTGGATTAGAAAAATAATAATAAAAGTAAGAAAAGATGCACCACAGAGGAAATGTTCCTATAGTTATATGTTGTTCTGTTCCTTCATTCTTAAGTAAATTTCCCGTGTTTTACAGAATCTTATGGTTTGCAGGGTCCTGGTGCACCTTTTTTTTCATGGTGACTGCTGTCCGCTAAAAATCCACCAAAATTCCGCGTAGTGTGTCAGATCTGAGTGTCCGTGCGTAAAATCAGTAATCCTCCAACTCACCTATCTGCACTGAGCTGGGGAAAGCCCCTGTCGCCAGCCCCCAAAGGGCGGAATACACCCCGAGAAAGTGCCAAGAAAAAATTATAATCCTCATTTTTCTTTAATTCAATCCCTTCAGAAACTGTTGAGAGACATCGAGGGAGATGGGGAAGATGCGAAAAGACAGAAAAAGGCGCTAGAAAAAAAGAGACGGGGAAAAAAGAGAGAAGAAGATAAGAGAGGTTTTATTTTCCCCCGTTTCCCGGGTCGTATTCCTATTCCATGGTGGTTTCGGTCGGTTCTTTCCCTGCAGTGTCCGCTCAGGAGAAAGCTGTGGGTCCGGTGCACATGTGAAGACAGGGAGAGAGAAAGAGTGAGGGGAAACTCGTAGAATGATTGGCGAGCAGGGAGAACAGCCTGCATGGAAGAACTGGACATGCGCGCCCAGTCTCTCTCTCTCTCTCTCTCTCTCTCTCTCCAGCTCGTCCGCCCCTGCTCTGTCTCTCACTCACTCACTCACTCACCCAGGGTTAGACGGACTGTTTCTCCATCTCCTTCTACATCTTCCACCCTCCACCCTCCTTCTCCGACGTCGTTAGGTTTGCTTGAACCCAAATGGTAAATTCTGGACGGGTTAAAGTGGAGAGAAAAACATAACAACAGAACTCGTGTTTAATCTCTGAATGAATGATTCACAAAACGAGTGCGCGGGGCATAAAGTGAGAAAATCAAAGTGATTCATTTGAAAATGAGAGGTTTAACATAAATACTGTTGGGGTTTTTTGGGTGGTGTTGTTGTTGGTGGGGTTTAAGTCCAAAGCGAGAAAGAGTGACAGAAAGCGCGCGCTTGTGAATAACTAATTGCATTACGAACTCAATCCATCCTCACGCAGCGCTCCACTCCGCTGTCAGAGCGTAATATGTGTGTCCAACCTGTGCAGCAGCGTTCAGGCCAGCTGACAGAGGGAAACCTCAAGCTCTCTTTGACTGCCGGACGCCGTTCGCGCCCCGAGTGCCAGCTAAAATCATCGTTATTTCAACGTCACGACCCCGTGAGCGCAAAAATCTGCCCGGTGAGGGAAAAACTGCAAATACAAGAGAGACAGTGCGACCATTCCTTGACACAGGCTCATAAAAGTCTGAAATAATGAGATAGTCTGAATAGCTTAGAATAAGGGAATAAAACGGCGGAAAGGGAATCATAGCCCGGAGTACACCGTGTTAGAGTGCGTTATGTTAATGCCGTATCCCATTCAGAGTCGTTTAATCTAGCCTGCCGGTAGCAGGTCGGTAAAACTGACAGACGGTCTGGGATCGCGTAGTTACACGGTGGAGAGCACAGTTTCATTTTTCCAGATGGCAAAACGAAAGGGTTGCTTCACGGCTTGTCCCAGTGAAAGATGTACTCTGCCCGTCTTTGAAGGGTTTCCCCGGTCGGTTGCAAGAACATGCGAGTAAATCAAACAGCCTGGAAAAATGCGAGTTCAACATTTCTTACATTTCCACTACACATCTCTACCCTCCGAGAATGTTAATTCACCTAAAATTAAGACTCTCTTTCCGCGATGTAGCAGCATGTAATTTCATTTGATTTAAAGCTAGAGTTTTTCCATAGAAGCAAACACTCTGCATCTTATTATAACCTGGCCTTATTAGAGTGCTTGGATGAACAGGGTGGCATCGGTGATCTTGGCTGGTTGTTTACCCCCATGGGGCAGTATCATGTGTAAGCGTTTTATATTCAAAAGCTACACGCTGAGGGTTCATGTATATTCAGAGTCCTCTAAACCAGTGTCCAGCAGTTTGAAGCCTCAAGTTCCTCCACCGCACTGACGAAATCTGTCCATGGTGCTGAAGTCAAACTGCGCTACAGGCAGGCTGACTCGTCACTGCTCTCACACCATGTGCCGCTGAGAGCAAACAATCTGCAGGTATCGCTGAAAACAATCATCACACCAGAACATAATGCTGATGAGTTACTTCCCTCTGGACAAAGGTGTGCTAATTAGTACCTACCTCCTACTGTGACTGTTACTTGGCCGGATGGCTATTATTGTGTATGCCACATAAGATACACTTATATATACATTTTCTGACATTTTAATTTAGTCAAGTATACAAATTCTAGTAATTTACTTGATAATCCCTTGTTTTGGTGAAGTCTAATATAAACTGAATGAACTTATACATAAATATAATAATACCAAGTGTTGCAATGTGGCTGTAATGGAAAAGATCTCATATGTCAGAAATTCAGTAGCACTGCTTACTCATCATGTATATGTGGGCTATCTATGTGAACATTTTCTAACTGTATTGCAGACAATACAAATGCATGCCAGAATGGCCTCTGTCCAGACTAAAGCCACAGATCCACTGATCCATTGTGCTGCTTTGTACAAAAGTCACTTGCCAGAGTGGGCAGAATGTGGTGTTGGGAACCCAAAGTGAAGATATTTTCTCTGAGTTTTCAGTCCAGGGCTAAGCCATCTGTACAATAATTTTTTGCATGGTAATGGACATTTATTGTGGTTTATTTTGAGCACACAATCACCTCATATTTAAAACTGTGGAGTGTAAATGTCCCAGTCGTTGAATTTAAGCTCATTGAATGTAATAATGGCTTTTACCACTGTCACTTGCCAAGTCACTTTCTGCAACAACGCAATACCATTAGAAATCAACTCTGGACATCAGCGGCTTCAAAAACAACCACTCAGCCTTTTCCCATTACTGATATAGTCATTTTAAACAGTGATGACAATAAATAAAACCCTACAATAATTTTTAAAAATTTAGTTATACGGAAAGCAAAGCTGGCAAAAGCAGGTAGCAGTTTACTAACTGTTAACTCTATGATATGCATGTAAAAATGTATTTTATCAGTCAATGTAAACTGTGGTAAAATCTTCACACAAAAATATTCAGATTGTAATTTGAACATCTTCCAGAGAGGCAGAAAATTGGCATTCCTGAGTATACCCGAAAAGAACAGGTTCACCATAATAACCGACATCTGGATTCCACTGGTTTTGTCTTCCAGGTGGTCCCATTTCAATAACACAAGAACGCCAGATGACTCAGATGTGTGTATCATTGTGTGTAAGGCAAATTGAACAATCAAAACAAGCAGCCACTGAATCAAACTGATGTACCAACTGAATATTAAATCATTAAATTATTGCTTGGCCAGCTGATGTAGCAGCTCAAGGATGAAATAAATGTGAAGTGTACTGTATCCAAAGAAAAGTATGGCAAATACAAAGAATATGTGACAAAACACTTTAACTCCTTTTTGTACCAGATGATTTTTTTTCAAAAACAGTTCAAAAATATTTAAAATGTCAAACATGCAGCAACTAAATTACATTTATTGATGGACTTTTTGAACTTGGTTTGTTTTTTCCGTTGCCTCAAAAATGCAGGAGATGGATCATGACTGAGATACAATATCAGTGCTTATGTTATCAAACGTGAATGTTATAAAACATTCAAAATGAAATGTTTTTAATTTTTAATAAAAACATCTTTTCTAGTATTCAGTAAAAGCTACAGTTCAGTGCTCCACTTTGCAAAACCTACATAACATTATTGTAGAGTTTATATGAACATATAAAATTGCTGATAAGTGTTTGTTGCAGGATGAAGTTTACACAAGGCACCATGCAGAAGTTTCTTCATGAATGACCACTTTACTGTGTTAGAGGGGTTTGCATGCCTGTGTGATCAAAGGAGTTATGTTGTCACGGGCCACTTGGGAACAAAGCTCACTTGCCTGGTGGGGTCTACCAAGGAAAATTTGATGAGAGTGAGAGGCCGGGCTGAGGGCTGTCAGGCCTCCAACCTAAAGCTTGGAAAAGGAAAGGAGCTTGGAAAAGGTATTTGACCATGTTCCTTGCAGGGTGCTTCAGGAGATACGGGTCCCATTGCCATGGCTATTTCATCCCTGTACAAACACAATTAGAGCTTGTTTTGCACTACCAGTAAAAAGTCAGACTCATACCCAGTGGGTGATGAACTTCACCAGTGCTGCCCTTTTATCACTGATGATGTTCATAACTTTTATGAACAGAAGCTCTGGATGCAGCCAAAGGATGTCGGGATTCTGTTGGCTTCACTGAAGGTTGACCTCCAGCGTGCACTGTTGAGTGTATAAGCATTGGCATGTTCTACTGGGAGAGACTTGCTGGGTAGACTGAGGATATGCTGGAAAGATTATGTATATCTGCTCACTTGAGAATGCTTCAGTGTCCGCCTGGAAGAGCTTGAAAGATGTGGATGGGGAGAAGGAGGTCTGGGCATGCATGGATGGATGAAATTAACATAAGGATGCTTTAAAAATAATAACATGAATAGTTTCTTAAAGTGAATATTATTGCTTGCAAGGCAGCTGGATTTTTGCAAGATTTGCAAGATCCTGATCCTGAGAGAATTCATCTTTTGAGACTTCACACTATGTGTGCTACAAGCAAGTACTTTTTTTTTGAAAGTGCCTTTCCTCAAGAGCTTTTTATGCACAAATGTTCATTGCACCGGAAGCAAGAATGATGAACTACATACTTAAATACCTATAACTACATAATTGACTGCCTGCTTGTTCTGAAAGCTTCTCAGACTGTGCCTTGTTTTTGCAGGGATCAATAGCAGGATTATTTTAGGCTGACCTGTGGTGGACAGCAATAGACAAATAGATCATTTGTCACCTGTCACATACTTTTTGGACGGTTTACAAATACAAATTTCCAGCATTCAAAAGGTAGCATGTTGCATTATTATATTATATTGTTCTGCAGTCAGGAAATATGTCAAGTAGACAGAAAAAATAACTAAATGAAGACGATATAGAAAGGAGAGTTTTTAGTTCTGCCTATATACTTCTGTACTCATAGCAAGTCAATACAGATAATGCTACAGCAGAAAATGATTGCACATTCCCTCATATCTTGCAATATCTAGCTGTAACCAATTTCTGAATCCATTCATCAATATATACATTGCCTCTGAGGCATTCTCTTCCTCTGCTGGATTGAAGTCATTTGCTAAGTTCACAGTCAATATACCACCCCCGTAAAAACGACCGATCAACAAAGAGTCCCATAGGCTTGTAGTAAATGACACTCTCGTGTTTGCTTTTTCAGCTGACTCAACCCAGAATGGGTGTAAAGTGAAAAAGAAATTTTTACTTTTCATTTGGCTATTTCCTGAAAGTTTAGATAAGCAATCCAGTTTTAATCACTGTTGCCCTATTTCATGTTACTAAATACCTCCTATTGCATTTAATTTATCATCAGTAAACTAATATAGTAAGATACACTATATCCCCAAAAGTATTCACTTGTTTGTTCTCACACGCATATGAACTTGAGTGACATCCCTTTATCAATCCATAGGGTTTAATATGATGCCAGCCCACCCTCTGCAGCTACAACAGCTTCAACTCTTCTGGGAAGGCCTTACTCAAGGTTTAAGAGTGTGTTTATGGGAATTTTTGAACATTCTTCCAGAAGCACATTTGTGAGGTCAGACAATGATGTTGGACAAGAAGGCCTGGCTAGCAGTCTCTACTCTAATTCATCCCAAACGTAGTATGTCGGGCTGAGGTGAGGACTCTGTGCAGACCAGTTACGTTCTTCCACACCAAACTCACTCATTCATGTCTTTATGGGTCTTGCTTTGTGCACTGGTTGCAGTTGTGCTGGAACAGAAAGGGGCCATCCCCAAACTGCTATTACAAAGTTGTGAGCATAGAGATGCTCTACTTGACGATGGAAACTCATTCCATGAAGCCCTCTATGCACTGCTTTTGTGGTAATTGGGGGGCTACATGCAGTTTGAATGTCTGTAGCGAGTGACACTATGCGCCTCAGCATCCACTAGCTCCGCTCTGTGATTTTATGTGGCCTACCACTTTATGGCTTAGTTGCTGTTGTACCCAATCACTTTTACTTTCTTATAATACCACTAACAGCCGACTGTGGAATATTTAATAGCAAAGAAATTTCACAGGTGTCATCCTATCACTGTACGATAGTGGAATTCACTGAACTCCTAAGAGCGACCTATGCTTTCACAAATGTTTGTAGAAACAACCTGCACATCTAGGTGCTTGATATCAAGTATTTGAATGGGTGAGTGAATACTTTTGGAAATAACGTGTATGTTTAATGAAAAAACTGACTAATAAAGTCTCATGTCAAATATGAGACTTTACTGAATTCCGAATAAAAAACAATTACATCAGACCAAAGACGAAAAACAGGAGAAGTTGTTTAATTTTGAAAATATATACTTCTAATAATATATGTAATATGCTTCTGATTATCTATCTATCTATCTATCTATCTATCTATCTATCTATCTATCTATCTATCTATCTATCTATCTATCTATCTATCTATCTATCTATCTATCTATCTATCTATCTATCTATCAGATAGTAAGTTGTGTTTCCAGCAGGCACTGAGCAACTTGTCATCACTCGTGCTTGAAAGGTTACAAGAAATAACCATCATCCCCTCCACTTTGAGTGCTGGTTATTCATCCATCATTCTCTTTCTTGTGATGACTCATCAGTCTAAATGTCCTCTTCCTCCTCCCCATCACCTCCTTCTTCCCCACCTTCCTCATACTTCCTACAGCTCTTCTGCTTCATCCTCTACCTTTTAACCATATTCACATAACCATATTCCTCCTTCCCCGCTCTCTTTTTTAACCCTCCCTTATTTCCTTTAGCACTTCATTATGTTGATATCATAATCTACCAGACCTCTCTGTAGTCTTCCCTCTACTTTATCCTTTTTATCTAATTCTTGTCCCCTTCCTGCAACTTGACCTGTAGTACCAATTCAAAATGTGTCCTATGGCCCAGCTTGCACCTTGTTGAAAACAGGCAAAAAAAGGAGCATTTGTAGATATGCATCAATGGATTGTGTTACACCACGAGGTTGGAGCTGCATTACTCTAAGTAGAGTGACGATCAATGCAAATCAATGACATCCGGTGACCAGTGCATTTATAACACGTAGCAGCTATTGTTTAGCTCATGTGACTTCAGACTGTTAAAAAATGCATGCTTAGTAATGGCCCTAAATGAAGACAGTGGGGATATGATGTAGACATAGGTGTTTTTACATCAATTACTATAAAATGTAGCTTTTTTCCCCCCAAAACTAGCATGCATTTTGAAAGTGTAGATAGACGTCAGTGTGCTCAGTGAAAGTAACAGATCAATACAAATTTAAATCAAAATTAAGGTGTGAAAGACTTAAAGCAACATGTTCGGCAGTTGTGCAAGGCTGGAGCGACAGCCCACACATTGAGTAGTTACACAAACCTCTGAAGAGATTTGAAGGTCTTTGCAGAGCACATCGATGACTGACTGAGGAAATATGCAGATTATGGTTACAGTCTCAGCTCAGTCTCTCCCACACCTGTGAAATTAGAGCCCTCTGTGCCAGTAAACCATGACTTGTAAATAAATGCTATTATGGTTTGATTCAGTGACAGAGTGGCAGTGTGCCGCATCAATATGACTACCGGCAAGAATTAACGTCAGGCTAAATTAGAGGCAGCTACAACTGTGTGGAAGCTAGTAATTCAGAGATTAAGCCAGCACTGTTGTGCTCATCATTATCTTAACAGGACGCAATTTATGTATTTGTTCATTTTTTGAAGGAGTGACATTGTCTAATGTTTAAATACTCCCCATAAACACATGAATAATGCAGTGTTAGTGCATAAACAATACAGATTTGTATATACACACACACACGTTATGTATTGAGAAGCCAGCACAGTTACGTTTATAACTCATAAGCCATTAATGTCCTACCAGTCATCTGATACACAGCTGAACAGTGGAGATGAGACAGATGTCACTGATGTCAAGACATGAAAACTGCTCACAATCCTCAGTTCCAGCAAAGGTCCAGCATGCTGAGGCTTGACGAGAGCAAAAAGAAGGACTACATGGATAAGTGAGTGTCAGAGCCATGATCCAGGATAAAACAAGGAGCATCCTTGAATACATCAGGGAAATGCCCCCCTGGGACAAACTGCTACAAGAACTGCCTCAGGCAGCAGAAGACTGATGGAAATGACTAGGAGGAGGAGAAGAAAATGTCACAGAAGCCCAAGTTACTCCAGACAGAGGAAGAAATCCTATCAGTGGCTAAAAAAGAGACAGGTAGCACATTGGCCCTAATCATGACAGCGCTTGAAAGGGCCCTAAGCACCAGATCCATAGACATAGGAGCATACTTGCAATGACAACCCTGAGACAGTCCAGCACAGTGGGCAGAGTAAACTAAGAGGCAAAAGCAAGTGGCCGTTATAATATATTGTGCCATATATGGATTAGAGGTCTGAAGACATGATGAAAAACTTGCAACTAAAATAACGTTTCTCTCGTCCTTCACCAAGCACTTTGTTTATCAGATATATTTGCAATATACTGCTGTATGCTTGGCACTACTTGTTTCTGTGGAACCTCTAATCAAATTGAGTTCTGTCCATGGGACTTAAATATAAATACACAGGAGCTCACTGAAGAGACTCATAAAGTGGCACTCAAGTCCTAATGCTTCCCAATGCAGCAGGGTGATGGGATGTGTTTAGGTGTGGTTGAGGTCCTTTAAGGCTTTCTGCCAGGAGGATTGTCTAAGTCATGGTCAGGTTGTTGAAAGGTTGTATTTTAATCCAGACCATGACCCATTCCTAAACCTAATCAGGTACTTTATTTCCTAGCTTCACTAAACTACACAGAAAAAAATACTGGCCATTATTAAAAAAGCTTTCCATCAAGAAGCCTTTTAGGCAGAAAGCCCCTGAAGGAAAGCAGCAAGAGGGATTTGCCTGAAATACAACCGGCACAAAAGGAACATTCTGAGAGTCGTCCAGAGGCTCCAGTAAGGAACATTTTATTAATAAAAATATTACTGACGAAGCATTTATGTATGTAGGTCTGCATGCATTTGTATTTTCTGTCAGCAACGAAATAAAATAGTTTGCATAAATGGATTTAACTTTTTTTTTTTTAAATTAAAAATAATTTTAGTTCATATATTTTTTAAGTCAAAGTCAGAAGTCAAATATAACAGTAAAATTAAATATAATGTATGTAAAGTATTCGGATGAAATAGAAATACAGCTAATGTAACATTTTGGTAATAATACAACAAGAAATGACACACTGAAAAATAGTACAATTAAGTACAAGCTTTGCATGAGTGGAGGCTAACAATACAAATATTCACTTGCTCTTAATTTGGCTCACATGGCATTAAGTGGGTATTGGACGTGAGAGGAATTATCATGAAAGAAGGGGAAAGTACATGAAACTGTATTAATCTTAGATTTAAAGCAGAGTACAGTTCAGATTCAAACAGAAGCACATGCAAAGGCAGTAACACCGTCACAGAAATCAAACAATTAAAGAAAACCCCACCTCTCTTTAAAAAACGGACGAAATAGAATGACTCTGGGAGAAAATGGAACATACAGACCACTCCAGGAATAAGGGACATACTTTGTGGGAAAACTGCAGATAAGTCCAGCTTTCAAATATGCTATATATGGAACATATACGCTGTACACGCTTCTTTCAATTCATTTCATTCATTTTAAATATGATACACTAGGCGTTAAGGTGTTAAATCACATTAACTCTTTATTAACAGGAGGATATGACAGGACTGCTACTTTGTTTTCACCTTCTGTGTTCGCCAGTTGGAGACACCACTTGATAGCGAGGGAGCTGAGGTCACCCAGAGGCTGCAGCTAAAACTAAAAGTAGTCTCTTTATCTGAATTTGACACTGGGCTCTTCTAAAAGTTAGATACGTTTGTAGAAAGACTTTGATTTTTTTTTTTATTAAAACTTTTCAACCAGATTATAAATTAAGATAAATTTATTGCAACCTCAATCTCGCTCTTTCTGCACACCTTTTTGTGACAATAGTAATGATCCAATTATTCTTTAAAGTCACATTTAATGCTACCCGATTTAGCTATGCAACACAAACGCGGCAAGATCTTGCGATGTGGACTGTCACACCTCTGGTTATTTTTGATAAGTAAATTGCTTCCTTTTTGTGCTGAAAGGTCAATCTGCAGTACTTTTGCTTGCTTTTCCAAAGTACTACATGCAAGATATTAATGTGATCAAAATCGGATTTGAAATAGTGTCATTTGGTTTTTAAGATTACCTTATGTACCATGGGCCTTCAGAAAATCTGCATTTGTTGTACTCAAGTCTGCATGTATCTTAAGTTGCCCTTTTTAAGAATCCTTGTGGAGATGGTTTGGAGCCAGCAGGCAAATGACTTAGCTGGGCCGGTTGCCAAAACCATTAAATGCCATCCCTGGGTGCCTGTCAGATAATGATTACCCTCTTGTGCAGTGGTCCTGGATCTTCACACACCTTGTCTAAATGCTCTGCCTGGTTTCTGGCAAGGCAGACTAAATGCAAACTGTTTGACAGATCACAGACAGCACTGTCCCCAAAGGCTGGCAGATGGCTTTAAACTGCTTTGATAATATGACCATTTGAACATTCAGGCTCAGGCACACACACATAAATGTGCAGTGCTGCCAATGAAAGTTTACCAGTGCATACAGGCATACAGATCTAACCACATACATGTGCATTTGAGCACTCATAGGGCTATGAGAATTGTCACTTTGGCTTGCACTGATAGTGGTGAACATCTACATATGTAATATTTTGTATTGTAGTTTTAAGTGAATGAATGGAAATAAAATCTCTCTCTGCATCTCTCAGTCTGGCCTGTAAGTCAGATCTGTACCGTTTCCTTTCTCCTTTTCTCTCATCCTGCCATCAGCCAGCAAAAAAACATCTGGGAGTTCACATTGTGTGTCTCGATGTGGTGTGTTCACCAAGAGAACACATTAGCTTTGCAGTGAGCCTGTGTGTGCATGTGTTTGTGTGTGTTGGTTTCCCAGCAAACCTGCCAGGGTAAGCGTCCAACATCTGTGAGTTCAGATGTTTTCTAATGATATGCTAATGGTGCTGGAGGGAGACAAGCACAGAGGCTAATGTAGTGGTCACAAACCTCTGCCTCCCTCTCTCTTCCCCCATGCTAGAATGATGGTCTACCCATGTCATGTTCTTCATCTAGATCTGGCTGCTGTCGCTGCTCTTTTTACCTTTTTTAAGGATTTAATTACAGATAAAAAACATTTTGACTGAAATTTAATGTTTTTATGGAGCCCCTATGATGACATGGTCCAAAAAATAAATAAATTGTGGCCACAAAATACTACTTCGTGCCCTCGAAATAGTATAACGTGCCCACGAAATACTTATTTGTGGCCACAAAATACTATTTCGAGGGCACGAAATAGGTATAACATGCGCACGAAATGCTAATTTGTGGGCACAAATTCGGTATAAGTGGCAACGAATTACGCATTTGTGGCAACAAAATAGATAACGTACGCACATCATATTGATACAATTCCTGGACAGCTGCGTAGAGACATAAGCATAAGAGTAGGCTAAACCTATACACCATGGACAGAGACAGTACGATTGAGTTTTATTTTAGGCTGGGAATGAGCTACATATGCATTTTGAAAAGCCTGGCAATGCAAGGAACCATTATTACGGAGGGACATTTAAGCAGGATATTGAGAGCCCAGTTGCTTTACAGACGTAAGTATGACCTGGACGCCGGGATAGATTTTATTGTCAACCAACTGCAAGGGCCTAGGAAGGATCATGGTTATCGGTCAAGTGTTTCGTGGCCACAAATTAGCATTTCGTGCGCACGTTATACCCATTTCGTGCCCAAGAAGTAGTATTTTGTGGCCACAATTTATTTAATTTTTGGACCATGTCATCAGAGGGGCTCCGTATGTTTTAACATCATCTGTCACATCAATGGCAACATTTGCGCGCATGTCAAATATGCTATTCTGCAACATTAGTTTATTGTGTCAAAATGAATGATTAGTTAAGACTTCTAAATATGACCATGTCATCAGTTAATCTAAAAATCACAAAATTCCTTTTTCTATGAGAAGACATAATTTGAATATAATGACAGTTACAGTACATCTAATGTTTTAATATGTATGTAATATTGTATCAATCAGATCAGTGAACACAAGAGGTGAAGGGAGCTGTCAAGCTGCAGAAGGAGTCATGTTGAGCTTGAATGGCATGTAGGACTACAGAAGCAGCTGATAGGCAACTGGCAAAGCTGAGGTTCCCGCTGAAACAACCAAAGCAAAACTCAAGGTGTGGGAAGAGCTTAGTGACAAGACTTTTGGTTGACCTTGGCAAACTGTAATGAAACTCAGGGGGTTTCATTACAGTTTGGGGTTTGGGGCTAGCTGTCCACACTACACACCCTGGCTGCGGTGCTTCTAACTTCTAACCTTAACGTATTAAAGGAATACGTTAAGGTTCACTTGAATCCCACTGATATGCTTTCTTTAGAGGAAGGATTGGAGTGGAATTCCTAGCACTTGAGGCAACATCGCTGAGGTAGCTAACCAGCTCCTTGGTAGCCAGGATCCTGGGGTGGATGAGATTCATTGTAAGGTTTTCAAAGCTCTTGGATGACACACCTCTGCAACACTGCCTGGAACTCAGACAGAATGGGATGGTGGTTCCCTTTTCAAGAAGGGGGACCAGTGAGCTTCTTCCAGCTTCAGAGGGATCATACGCTGGAGCCTCCCTATAAAGGTCTATGCTAGAGTGCTGGGAAGGATGGTTGGGCTGCTAGCTGAATCAGGAGGAAAAATGGTATTTTCCTCCTAGTTGTGGAAAACTGGACTAGCTCTTTATTCTCTCAAGGATATTCAAGGGTGTACGGGGGGGGATGGGGGGGTGGGGCAACAAATCCACATGTGTTTTGTGATGAGGATGCTATACTGGTGTACTGTTGTGAAGAGAAAGCTTAGCATGGAAGCAAAGCTGTCGATTTACCGGTCAGTCTACATTCCTGCCCTCATTTATGGGCACAAGGACTCTAGGTAGTGATTGAAAAAATAAGATTACAAAAACAAATCAAAATAAAGTCACTATTCCTCCAGTTTGAAAGGAACCAGATGAGGTGGTTCAGACATGTGATCAGGATGATTCTTAGGTGCCTGCTAGCCATGTCCTGGTGGGAGAAAATCATGGGGCAGACCCAGGATATGTTCAAGGGGTTATATCTCTTTGCTGACTTATATATACATCGGGGAACCAGACCCAGATAAGAACCTAAAAATGGATGGATGGACAATTGCAATAACAATTTAATGAAACCTTATTTTCTTATAGAAAAGAGACCAATAAACAAAACTAGAAGCATTGGAAAATACCAATTTACCTCGTATTCTTGACATGAAAATCAAAATTATTTTCCAAAAATTCACACTTATCATCTGCCACTTGATTAGTTTCACTTTGCTAGTAGCGGGTTATGCCCACTTTTGCTTTCAGAACTGCCTTAATTCGTTGTGGAGACTCCACAAGGTGTTGGAAACATTCCTCGGTGATTTTGATCCATTTTGACATGATAGCAATACACAGTTGCTGCAGATCCATGATGTAAATCACACATTCCACCACATCCCTCTGTTGGATTAAGATCTGGTGACTGTGGATGCCATTTGAGAACCAGTTTGAAATAATTTCAGTTTTGTGACATGGGGTGTTATCCTGCAGAAAGCAGCCATCAGAAAATCAAATACAAATACATTGTAGTTGCTTGTTACTACCCTCTGTTTGATTTTGACAAATCTTTTAGTCTTTTATTTTAAAATAAGGATTTCTGTATTTATACTTTGGCATACAGGATATAAGCTGCTCATCACTCCCCACAAATATGTTACATAAGAAGTTGGTGAACTATAATGAGGAATGAGAAAATAGCTCTCTGGAGCTTATAAGTAGATGCTTGGGTTGTGGGGGCATCAAAACATAAGGCAGCAATGCAGAAAAGTAGGATTCTTGAAAGTCAAAGAAGGAAAAAGAAGATAAATTTTGCATCTTAGTTGTATTTGAAATCAAGAGTATGTTTGGTATCTCATGAAGGGAGATACATGTTTTTTACATGGTGTAAGCTTCATGATGTTGTCTTCAATAGGTCATAGGCTTCAATTGATCAGCAGACAAACTAGGCATCTGACCATCTCCACCCCTCACATTCACAATAATAACCTAAGGCGTAATCTAAAACTTGGAATACAACAGTGCTTGTGTGTGTCTCTCTGTGTGATTGAAGGTATGTCAGTGTGCTGAAAGAGCCTGCTGAGAATTGGCCTCAGTGAAATTATTGGAATTTAAGGGGGAGGTAGGGGTTTACACCAAGACTTTTATGGCAGCTGATTACGACTTGTGATCTCATTGAATGTGTATGTGTGTGTGTTTGTGTGTGTGTGCATGGCTGTATTTCATTTGTGCACGGCAGTTGGATATTTATTAACACTACTGTCTGTCATTGCCTGTGTGTTTAAGAAAAGCCTGCACTACAAATTGAGTTTGCGTCCGTGTGTTTGTGTGTATGTGTTACTGTAGAGTCTTTAGTGCAGGCTAAAGCGCATTGAGGTGATTGTTGTTGTGATTTAGGGCTATATAAATAAACCTTGATTGAACTGAACTAAATTGTTTGTATGTGTAAGTTTGAGCTGAGCGGAGGAAATATAAGTTACCAGCAATTAAACTATTATGATGTATGAACACAAGCAGGCCTGCATGTTTAAACAACCTTTCACGTACACGGCACTGACACTGTCGACCTGAATGTGTTAATATTCAGCTGGAACTCAGTGTAATCAACCTTTCTTGTCCCCAATGAGTAACATACAGACCTCTCTTCATGATTTGAATGTATTATTAAAACCCCAAGCAAAGAGAAATTTAATGATTTTGATTATGTCATCAGAATTACAGATTATTACCTGGTCTAATATTTCTTCACGATGTCGAGAGGTAAAAACTATTACTGTGGTATCATCACGTCTGATAGCTCCTTCCAGGCAGTAATTTAGAAATTTAAAAAGGTTTGCCTTATGACCAACCCACTCCTTTAAAGGGGGATTTGCAGTGGAATCCCGATCAATGAAAAAAGCACAACCTTGCTCTCCCTCAACACTCTCAACCCCCTGACAGCACCCACATCCAACACTGCAGCACACAGATAAACTGCATCTGGAAAGTGTTTATGACTGTTGGGGCAAAACATCCACATGTAAGTATCACCGGGAGTCTGAGCATGTGATGGTACAAATGTCCTCTCAAAGATGAAGATGGTGTAATGCCTAAATGTGTTAGCCATACTCATAACCAGTTTTAAAAAATCTATTATATCAATTTTTGTAGACATACTAGTAGTTTCTTCTATTTGTCTTATGTTCTGTTTCTTTTCAGTTTAGCATTTAAGTGCGTTTAGCAAAGAACAATAAAAGGTATTATAACATTTTTTAAATTACATAAACTGTCTTAATTAAAGTAAAGACAGTTAAACTTCATCAATACTCCATGCTCATAAGCAATATAAAATGTCATTAAGATTCAGCCTTGCTAGCCTCGGTAACTGGGGATTGGTCCGCTGGGGCCTCCGCTCTTGGCCGCCGCCACATGTGTTTCATGTTTAAAGGAAAGCCGTTGTGGGTGGTGGGCCTGCAGGAGGATGGGCCCATGTACCTTTTTCGGACTAAGGCCCGGCCATCAGGCACCCTCCCCAGGCCTGGCTTCAGGGTGGGGCCCCGGTAAACCTATCCCGGGCAGGGTGAACTGTTCCCTTGTTCTACTCATAGAGGTCTTATGAATCGCTCTTTGTCTGGTCACTCACCCAAATTTGTCATGGGAGACCGTACCAGGGGGCAAAGGCCCCTGGAGAACATAGCCCTGGGATCCCTGGGAAACACAAACCCCTCCACCACGATACGGTAGTGATTTGCGGAGGGGAATTTTTGTAGTGACCAAAAGAACGAGATTGCGGATACAAGCGGCAGGATTGGGCTTCCTCCGAGAGATAGGGGAGGGGCTCAGAGTAGAGCCACTGTTCCTCCACATCGGAAGGAGCCAGCTGAGGTGGTTCGGGCATCTGATAAGGTTGCCTCCTGGGTGAGGTGTTCCGGGCATGTTCCACCAGGAGGAGGCCCCAGGACAGACTCAGGACACACTGGAGAGATTATATCTCTCGGCTGGCCTGGGAACGCCTTGGTGTTCCCCCGGACAAGCTGGAGGAGGTGGCTGGGGACAAGGTGGTCTGGGCTTCTCTGCTTAGGCTGCTGCCCCCACGACCCGGCCCTGGATAAGCGGAAGAAGATGGATGGATGGATGGATGGATAGATGGATGGATTCAGTTTATCACTTCGGGTGCTGTCTTCTATTTTATCCTTACATTTATTTTTCATTTTGACTCCCACATTTCTAACTCAACCATATTTATCTTTTTTATGTGTGATATTATCAATGTTCAATTTTGTCTTTAAATTTACCAAGTTTCCACTCTTTTTTTCACTATCTGTGGACATTTGGTGATTTGGCTCTATATTGAAAATTGAATTGAGTTGAAAATCAAGTGTGAAATTTTAAATATATATATATATTTATATATATGTATATTTTAATAGGTCTTGACACCGGTAGTACCAGTGAAAGTACAGACAATTTACTGTAGCCTGTTAAAGGTGGAGTTGTACTTTATTAATCTTAAAACATTAAAAAAATATAGAAAAACAATTTTAGAAAGGTTATTGTTAAGTCAAAGATGACCTGTATTGTATTGAAGAAATGCTGTATCAACTGAAGTCAACATGTTGACAAACTGAGTCTGGACCTTATTTGATGATGAAACATATTTATATATAAAAAGAAATCACCAAAAAAGCACAAACAGGTGTCATGACAGATTGTAGTAGTTCATTGTTGGCTGTCACAACACAGTAGCATTTCTTGGATGCATATCAGAGGAAAATAACCTTGAGACATCAAAATGACTGCAATGTTGCTGGCACAAAGACAGCTCTTACAGTTTACTGCATTCGTGCAGGTTCCTGTGAACCAGTGGTGAACCCAACCATGCATACTAATGAAAGACAAGATGCTTGAAGAGAAGAGGGTTTATCAAACCTATGACACGGTTTGAATAGCTGAAACATTGACAGAAGAAAACACGTGTACTCACACCTGTGGCAGTATACATGGAAACATTTTGCACATATTTTCATCCCGTATACGTTAACTACAAATACATGCATGTGGATGTTTTTTTGGCTGAAAAGCAGCACACATTTGGACAATTTCCCCTCTTTTTGAATATTCATGAGCACCTGCTTTTTACCAAACATTCACAAGATCACTACTACAACATGAATGTACTGTACTGTATGTCCCTCTGAATTGATTATAGGTATTGTGCCATGCATAAGTTGGTGTTGGAGTAGAATTTTATCATGGGTGCAACTTTCAGCACACACGTTTTCATTAAAACTTAATTACAGAAACAATATCTAATAACCTCAAAACATTCTTCAGAATGGAGTCTTTTTCTGATGTTATCTAATCCCAGCCCTTTTCTAGTAATGCCATAATTAAAGTACTACTGTACAAATGAACAATAGCATTGCTTAATCTATTTAAATGCCCACTGAAGTGTCTTCTCTTGTTGTTGCAGACAAAACCTTCAAACATGTGCATTATGAAAAGGAAACTTTCTGAATTTAATAGGTGAAACAAACAGAAATGTCATACATGCATTATATTTTCTTCTTCTACTTTAGCAGGTTGGTTTAATGTTATACAACTGGATTATTGCTGCTTTAAAAAAAAATAAGGCAAACCTCTTCTTTATGCATAACAGCTGTGGATGGTTCTCTTTTGCAGATTTTCTGCAGATTCAATTAAAAAATGCACTAGATTTGAATAGAAACCAAGCCAGCATTGTGAACAAACTCACACAATCAAGACAAAGGAATACTCCAAGCAACTCAACACAATGCCAGTTTTAGCTGTCAGTCATTTAAACATGGTGAGCAGTAACCTGAATGTGTTTGAGTGTGTGTTGCGCTGCGTATGAAGGCTGCTGGTAATGAAGACAATTACTGTTTTCCTTCTGTTCCTGTCCTCTTGTTTGGCCTGTTAGTGGAACACAAAAACAGAGCTGTTCTTTAATCAACATGAATAATGGAACGCTTGTTTCCACTGTAAACAGCCGAACAACATGTCTGTACTCTACTCGTGTCTTAACTTGTTCTGAACTTGTATATGCGTGGGACAGAAAGAGAAGAACATGTGCGCGGACGCAAGTCTTGCATTCAAAATTTATCCATGCAACAGTGATCAGCTATGAGTGCATACTGTATTTCTATGAAATATAAACAGTGAAGTATTCCACAACTAGTTTGTGCCTATGAAAAAATTATGTTGCTCTCAACATGACACAGTGGTTATTTTTGGCACTGAAAGTAAAAGTAATACCGAGGCAGTGTGTGAGTGCGTAAGTGTGTGCCGATTTAACACCAGCTGAGCCACATGCAGCACAGTGAAGGTACAGTACGAGGATGTTGAGTTTAATCCCTTCCTAGAAGCTGAAGTGTGTGTGTGTGTGTGTCTGAATGGAGTTCAGGTGAGTGTCATATATCTGTAGAGCTTTCTAAACACACAGCACTGGATGAAAGTGTGTGTGCATGCGTGTGAGCATGACAAGTGTTTGCCAGTAGCTCAAAATAGTTGAAGAGCACTTTGTCCTTTAGGTGGGGTTTAGCAAAAAAAGCGGTCTTTTTTCATCTGTGTGTTTGACTATTTTTCCTCTTTTCCTCAAGACCACTTTGTCACTTTAACATTTGGTATAAAAGCTTTCAGTCTGTGTATTCTTATTCATCTCTTCATTTCTGACAATTGTCTTGATGTTTCCCCCCGTTTCATCAGTTTCTCTCTCACTCTGGCTGTTTATGAGCACTAAAACTTCTCCCCCGCAACCTAGAATTGTATATTATATCTTTCCATTGACCTTTATCGTGCCTGAAACAACCAACTAATTTTATTGCTAATCACAGAGACAATGATATCTTAAACAGTTTTTGTAATTCCTAACTATGATAAAGTGCTCCAATTGATGTTTGTCCACAGTCTACTGGCATAGTTCTTGAAGCTGTAAAAAACAGATCACAGCAGCACGCAAGGTGAGACCTCTCAGAAAGACACTCAGAACAAGCTTCGACCACCCGCTGCTCTCAGTTACAAAGGGGTGGCAATAACACGCGTCACACGCTGACAGTGCTTTCAATATATGAAACTGAAGGCTTATTCATTTCTTCAGTCAGATGGGGCTGAGGTTTGCACAGATGGGTTTGTTTTCACAAGCAAGCATTGTTTGGACTGAGGATTGATTGTGCAGCATGTACCAATAATGCTGTACGCTAGCTACAGTGATTAAAATTTTTAAAATGTCCTGGTAAAACACCAGTGTTGGAAAACTATCCATCCATCCATTTTCTTTCACTTATCCAATTCACTGTTGTGGTGTTTAGGAGGTGGGCTATCCAAGCTGCCATAGCGCGAGGATTCAGTTGAGATATACCAGCTTAACCAAACCCAACAAACTGCATTTTTTTGGAGTGTGGGAAGAAGCTGGAGGACCTGGAGAGAACCCATGCAGACATGGGAAGAACATGCAAACTCCACACAGACAGGCTAACAGTGCTAACCACTGCACCACCATGCTGCTCCTTTGTACAACTAATCTTTTATTTTGTTGTCCTTTTTAATCTTAACCATACATATTTATAGTAAACCCAGTCTTTGTAATTATTTTATTAATTATTTCACATTGTTTAGATTTAGTAGAAAGGAAAAAAATGTCTTCTGGAGAAATATTTTTAATTGAAACATAACTTGTAAACCAAAACTTAGAGCAGTACTGGTTGAAAATTTTTTTTTTAATATTTGAGGAACCACCTCTGTTTATTAAAACACAATCTGTTTGAGGACAACCCCCTCGGCGTACTGGCAATCCTCCACTATAATCAACGGGCTAAATGAGCTACCCAGAAAAATACCAGATGGATCAGGGAAAAAAATTATTTTAGGATAAAGCCTGTGGACAAATTATATAAAATTGAAAAATACAGTGTAAAACATAAACATTGGCAAAAGTATGCTGTGTAGAATCTAGGCAATGGACTGTTCCTGTTTAGGAAATTGCACTGGATGCTTTCTGTGAGAGTCACGTAAAAGCTTTGTATAGCAATACGGTCTAATTGCTAAACAAGTAGCAGTATGCAGTCTGGTGCGTTCATGAGTCCTTTTCTCCTAATTTCAAATGAGTAAAAGATTGAAATTAAGCAAAGTGAAAATGGAACAGATACTCACTATCTATAGGTAGAAGATACATAACAGAATGGAGAAAACAGTAACAGTAAAGAGTATAAAACTGTCATAGTACAGAAAGTTAAAAATAACAACTATCAACTAATTCTACCATCCCGGTTTCTGCATATCTGTGGTTCAGTCCAAAATAGTTCAGCAGTAATCTTCTTCATAATGATGTATTAATTCAGCAAATTTATATAATATTAATGTTTTTCCATCTGAAACGTCCATATAGCTGAAAGAATGCAATTTTCCCACCAGCGCTGTATGTCTATAAATAAGTGTACAAGAAACTATCCAAACACACTTGGAGCTTCTGTAGGATGGCAAGAAATGAAAACACATGTGTTTCATGTTAAAAGGAAAGGGGTGCAATTATTTAAATTATTGTTACAAAAATTTCTCTCGTCAATTATGTTGTGTATAGTGCCACTGGGTTATTATTAGTATTGGAGTGCTTCCACAAAAGCAATGTCACATTGAATGAAAAAAATCAAAAAAGTAATAAGTGTTAAAAAATGGTAATATATAAACTATTTAGGACAGAAAAGGTATAAAGAGAAATGTTGGGACCAATTTGTGTTTGGAAAAGGGTAAACCTCCTAATAGAGGTGAGGCGCTTCAAATTGCCTGCTGTCATTACTTTTTGGAGCCAGTTTTGGTGCCAGACTTTAACAGTATTATTCATAACACATATCTGAATGTAACACTGTGTTTGCAAAACTTCTAAAAACAATAGCATTTAGCCTTATTTTATCTCCACGCCGACTTATTTTTCTCACTGCTTATCCTCTTTACAGACTGATTTGGTAGGAGGATTATAGCCATTAGTCTATCAGACAGGATACGTAATAAGTTCCCTTAAACATGACATACTTGTGAATACTTCCTGCTTAAAGTGAATGTGTAAAAAAGATATAGGTCCCATATCATTTCTAATATGGAGACAACAGACACACATACATTCACGCGCCTAATTAGTTATTTCCGTAAGTAGTGGGGAGCTAAATGCCATTCATCCATCAATGGTCTAATTGTGAAACCCTACTCAACCCACTCTCTTTCTCTTAACCTCACATTCTCCTCCTATCTATACTCTCTTCTCATTTTTAATTTGCTTTCTTCACTCCCTCCATTTTTTGGACCCTCCTTTGTGCTATGTTTATTTTCTCTGTTCTCACTTTCCCCTTCCTCCTCTCTCTCCGTCCGTCTCTCTCTCACTTCTCTCCCTCTGTTCGCAATTGCTGACTGAGAACCGACTGTGAGCAGTGGGAGAAGTCACTAACCTTTCATGACCTTTATCTGCAGTGCAATCAGCTTTCTCTCTATGTGCAGGTATTTTTCCTGATGAATAAATAAACAGTTAATATTATTACGGTCTGTAAATACCCCAGAGTATTAAAGTCCATTAAATGGTCAGCACAAGTGCAAAGGCATTTAAATATTTTTTTTAGAAATGTGCACAGTATGGTCCTTGTATAATTTGACGGCTTCCTGTATCATTCTCCTCGACAGTAATTTATGTTTTAAGGGGTCTGTTGCAAGTGTGAATAGTTTTCTCACCATTAGACTGATCTCCAAGTTCTGATTTCACATCCTGTAAAGCCTAATGCTATGTTGGAAGGGGGAAAAAATAAAAGAAAAATGAGTAATTTGATTAATATAAAAATGATGTGAATTATATTCTGCGGCTCTTTATAGCCGATACAATCCAATCAAGTTGAACCCCACTTTTAGGCTATTGGTGGCCAAAACACTTCATGGTAATTTTTTATTTAATTTTTCACTCTTCTGTAACTACTGAAGCCTTAAATGACTTTTTTCCACTTAGTTGCTTCACCCTGCTGTGATAGGAACTGCCTATATGTAATTAGTGTAACTGCCCAGGCCTAGATAAGAACATCACAAAAAGCAACACTTACCTTTTCTTCCAGCAATCAGTTTGCTATTGAATCCTAGTTAAATCCTTTAGATTGTGACACAAGAAGACTTAGAATACCTTCTCACAATAAAATTCACTCATGAGGTGGTAAAAGAGGGAACAAATCTAGTTGGTTGTGTGAGACAGGACTGTCAAGACTTGCAACATCAGGCTGCTGCAGATGGATGTCAGGGATACAATGATCTTCAGCACTTGCTCCTTGACAACCCCCCCTCTTCCCAAGCTTTGCCCCCGAAGGAAAAGAGCAGTCCATTTTAAGATGTTGCTGTGTTTACAGAAAACACTTATAAAGTGTTGCTTCTCCCACATCTGATTTTCCCATTTGTTGATGAGAGTCAGGTACAAGCACTTAGTGACATAATAGCACAACAAGAATCATTGACGTAATGAAGGTGTTGTTGCTTGAACTTATTTGAATAGCACCTTGTTGGTGGGGATCATGTGGTGTGCATGGATCTACTGAATTTACTGTTCTTGTATGAAAATCCAAATGGATGAGCTTTTAAATGTGTTGCAGGAAAAAAGGCTCTCCTCTCTGCCCTGCTCAGTTTGCACAACCATCATTTTCACTGGACAGAACTTATCTGGGAATATTATCTTGAGCATGCCTCACTTTGGTTTTGGTTTTGGAGGCCTGTGTTCAGTCACTTTGTTGTAACATGCTTTCTGCAGGAAGTGGGGCAGAGGACACAGTGTGTGTTTAAATCCCCTCAGAGGGAGTATCCAAAGAAGCTCAGGGCTCTCTGGAGACCTCTTTGAGCAAATTGAGTAGATTTCATGTTCTGTCAAAACAACGTTTATACTGGCTTTTGCTTCAACATAAAAAAAAACTGAGCCTGCTATCAGTTCACCCAAGCTGCTTGTTATTTTGGAGATATCCGCTTGTGGGGCAGACAATAATGCCCAACCGTGAAGACCCACTCAATGTGATAAAAGCAATACTTGTACATATAATAACTTGCTTGATATTGATGACATTTCCATTCCCACAAGCATAACACTGCAAGTGACAGTGCGCAAGTAAAACACCAGTAACTCAGTCTTAAACTATTTACTTTGTGCCCTTAAAATTTGTGTTACCTATTGTGAAAAAAGGTCATACAAAAGGAAAACTGATAAAACTATTGGTAACTCTTTGTAATGTGGCTGGTGTCAGAAGGTGTAATTACACTGTAAATAAATGTAATTTCAACATATTTTATTTAAAATTACAACGTCATCATATTTACATACAAATACTCAAAGATAGGTACACATGAATATGGGGATACAAGTCAGGAAAAAAAGAAAAAAAATACTATAATTTTAGGAACTGCATAATTTCCTGGTAATATAGTGGAAAAACAAACAATATTTCCCAATCTTACATCGTAAATACCCTGTACTTTCCATATTATAGAGTGGATTAACTCTGCCCAAGTTCTGGGTATTTTACAGGAAAAGAGACAAATTATACTGCAAGTATACTGTAATTTTAAGCACAGCATAAGTAGAAAAAGATAGTTGAGTAATAGAAAATCCATAATGCATATCAACATAATAAATATTAAATAACAATGTTAGAAGACAAGGTCAAGTTACTCCATAAAAAAGCCCAGAAAAGTATATTGTACTGCAAAATGGGGAAATATTGTTTTTCTGCAAAATTACTAGGGAACTACACAATACTTAAATTTGTTATGTTGTACTTAAAACTACTTAATATGTAATTTGTTTACCCTTTGCTGTAATATACCTGTAAATTGAGCGAGGTTAAGCCAAGTATAATTTTTCCATTGTTTCATGTAAAACCTGACTTGTTACGCCCTTATTCTAATGTACCTACCTTTACGTATTTGTATGTAAAAATTCCATTAAAGGGGAAACGCCCTTAGCCGAGGACCATTTTAAAAAATGTAAAAAATGGCCTACAATTGCATGACTGTATGTAATGCTTTTTTCACAAATAACTTTATTGCTCCTATGCAAATGTCCATCAAGTTAAGCATACGTTTAAAAAAACCCTCATTTGGAGCAACTCTCATACTGCCTGGTATCCCACAATATCATTACCTCATGTCTTCCACGTTTGATTCCTTTCCTTCTACATCTGTCACTAGGGAGAGAGCTTCACTTGCTCTACATTTGATAAAAGTAATGCAGCCTTACTGAAAGCTTCTGTATATTTCTGCTGTGGTACATGGAAGTCCTGTGCTGCAAATGGGATTGCATAAACTACTAAAGCCATTTAGGAACATAGAATAAAGCTTACAGTGCAAAATGGTCATATTATATGTAAATATGAATGAGGCATGACAAATGAATGACATCATTAAAGTGTATATGAGCTTGCTTCATGTTATTGGTGTTAATAACAAAAGTAATTAAAGAAATTAAAAGCTTAAGTTTTAGGATTTTTTTTCTTTTATGGCTTTTTACTTTGTATGATGGTGTGTTTTTTTGATCATTACATTTCTATCTGCACTCATGTAAATTCTGCTTATGTTAAGTTATTAACTGTGAGCGTTAATGTGTGTAACTCTACTCACCTCAACTCAAATGCGCTTGAGTTGTGTGAGTTTGCGTGGGAGAAAGAAAGCAAGAGCACGACATGCAGCCAAACTGGCAGGTGCACAAGAATGTTTAATGTTATATAATTTTGCACAGTTTTTGTGACCTGGAAAGAAATAATCCTCATGTTACACCTCTACAAAGAAAATGAGCCACAGAACAGCGCAGTGTGTGTGTGTACGTGTTGTTCTCTGCCACAGAGCAACTAAGCCAACTCAAAGAGGGAGAAACGAGGAGCAGGGGAATGCAGTGAATGAGATAAATGTTTTTTCTTCAAAGGAGCCCAGCCTGTGGCGCCGTGCTCCTTCTCTTTTTTCCTCTCGTTTAATTAAGAAAGCAATCCCTCCTTCCCTTGAGCTCCCTCACTCTTGGTCTCACTCGTTGTGGTGGAAGTCACATTTAATAAATGATCATGACGATAATGGGGGAGAGGGGGTTGACTGGGAACAGTGTGTGTCTTTTATGCATGTGTATCATATATGGTTTCAATTGGTCTGATATAAAAAAGCAGACAATTAACTTTGCCACTGAAACAATCTCCTTTATCAAAATGTTATAGACTCTGTTATTATCGAGACTTTGGTTCCCAAGAAGCTGTCTTTCACTTTTATTTTCAAATACGGTTTGCTGACTCCTCAAGTAAAAAAAATTCTATACCTACTAAACATTGGATGTTGGACAGATGTGCAGATCTTGTCTATACTGGGTCTGTCGTCCATGACCAGTTCTGGACATCTATATGACGTCCAAACTGGGTTCGCAATTTTTTTGTCCAATTATGGCCCAACTTGGACGTCAATAGGATGTTCAACATTTGAACTTTGGATTGGGTAATTTTTTTGGGACAACATGTGAACATCTATGACAGGTGCAAGAAATATAAATGATTAATAATTTTATTTTTTGATTTACAAATATCAACATTGTTGTTATCAACATGATAAATATGAATACAGATTATTTATAAACAAACATGATTTATTATGTTTTTCTTTTGATTTATTCAGTACATGTGCAGTGTTTTTTGTTTTTTTTTAAATTTTCCTGTTTTCTTTAACTGGCTTATTTATTTTAATGAATCAACTTATTTGTTTGTAACCAGGTTAAAACTGCCATTTATTAAAATGTGTTGAAATATTAAAAAACATGTTAAATCCATGTTAAAATGTAAAATAATAATGGTTAAAGTGTTTAAAAAAATGTGTTTAATAAATTGCATTTGCATTACATATGGTTTATTTTTACAAGTATCCTGTTTTATTGTGAAAAGCTCATGATTGTAAGAGGAAGTGAATGTGGTTGTGATTGGTAGCTGGACTGAGAGAAGAATGGAAAGTATGAGACATTTGTGCAAGTGTGTATGTATGAACTGGACTATCTGTTTGTTTATTTTATGTACATTTTGCAAACTGCCTGTGAGAAGCCGAGGACATTTCTGCTCGAAGTCTGTGCAGCTGCTCACTTTTGTTTTAGCGTCAAAAGCCTGAGCCATCATGGAGATGTCTACTGATTCTGCATTCCTTCACACATAACTGTTATGATCTAGTCCCATTTCGGAAGGTGGCATACTGTTCCAGATCATTTTCCAATAATTTCATTTGATTGTCTCAGCTGCAGGTGTAAACAAAACTACAGAAAAATTAGCCTAAAGGATACGTCCTCCACCCTCTGGAAATATGGGACTACAGAACCTCAAGAAGCAATATAAAAACAACATCTAAAATGAGTCTAAATTTGGCATTGAAAAGACGTCCACAACGAGCACATTTGGATTATAAATAGCCCGAACATGGGACATCAGGCAAAAAAATGTTGCCTGGCGTTACAAAACAACCCCTTCAGTGGACGAAATTGGACGTCCAAAACTCGCATATAAAAGAGGTCACTCCAATGTCATTTTGCGCAGTACATGATATTTTCCCAAATGTCTCAAAATTACTATTTCCCATTTCAAATACATGGAATTCATGTCCTGTTGTCCTTTAGATGATCAAATATAAGTTTTTTCCAATCTAGTGCTGGTAGGTGGCAGGACATTCTGGTATTTCTCAAAGAAGAAATTTCTGCAGAGAGAAATATATCATTACTATTGCCCATAGTTAAAGTAGCTGATAATCACTGATGAATTATTTGTTGGCATGTTGAGCAGTAATATTCAGACGCATAGAAGAAGAGGTCAGGTAATCCAAAAGCTGCTCCACAATGAAGACAGAAACGCTGGAGCACACTACAAATTGTTTTTTCTGCAGCACTGGATCTTAGGGCTCTCCCACCTGCCAAATTCAATCCACTGGTTATGACCTTGGTATACTGTAAGCTGAAAACATTTGTTTTTGCAGCTTTGCAGGTATCAAGCCCACAGATTGATCTCAGAATATGTATTCTCAGTGAGGCATTGTTTTTCAGATCAGTTGACAGGTAATTACAGCTAAGAGAAAAAGCAGTATGTAAAAAAACATGACTTATATCAAAAGCAGTAGAATGACTCGTAAATTACACAAGATCTTACAAAACTACTCAAAGTTCATATTAACTTGAAAACGACATTTTCTGTCTGCTGTAACCTGTGTAATATATCACTTTGAGCCAATTAATGTGATGTCAACACATTTTGTTAGAGGCTGGAAGCTGTCAGGCTTTGTATGGGTCAGCTTGGCCTTCTCACTGCAAAAACTCAAAATCTTACCAAGAGTATTTGTCTTATTTCTAGTCAAAATCATCTCATTACACTTAAAATAAGACAGAATCAGCAAGAGGGCAACATTTCAGTAAGCTAAAGGAACTTGTTTCAAGACAGTAAATCTTAAAACTAGAAAAAAACTAGACAATTTTCACTTGTTTCATTGGCAGATTTTTTCACTTATTTCAAGCTAAAATATCTTGTATTAAGTAAAAAAAATCTTGAATCAATCTTGTTTCTGTCTTGAAACAAGTTCCTTTAGCTTACTGATATGTTGCCCTTTAGCTGATTCTGTCTTATTTTAAGTGTAATGAGATAATTTTGACTAGAAATAAGACAAATACTCTTGGTAAGATTTTGAGTTTTTGCAGCTGCGAACAAATCTGAGCACCAGAAAATAGCTACAGACAGGGACCATTATATCAAGTGAAGGAAAAAAAAGAAAAAAGAACAGATCAGAGGATGAACCCGTGCTGACACATTTGTTGTGCAACACTTAAATACGCAGCAGAATCTCAGGGCTTGGGCCTGAAGTAACTACCAGCAACTTGGAGTTGAAGTTGAAGTTTGCCTGAGGTGTTTTGTTCCAACATTAGCATCTGTGTATAAAAGTCACAGTTGTGGTTTATTGTGGCCTGGCACTACAAAAAAGCCACTGGAGTAAATAGCTGAGTGTGGTAACCTACATCTCATCTGTGATGACCCGGTCTCACTGCAGATGGCTGCATCAGTCCACAGTCCAAAAGATGTTTGTTTTACAATACTTTTTTTGGCATGTTATTTTTTGCTCTTTGCCTACATTGACCATTTTTGTCAGTGCTTACATTTGTTTGGGATGGAGTAATGGTGGCAATGCCTCCATTGAGAGATTATTATGGAACAAGTAAAAAAAATAGGCAGGAAACTTTGTTGAGAGAAAAAGGAAGAAGCAAGGGCCGAAGAGGAATGAGTGGTAGAAATGAAAGGAGAAAGTAGGAGGAGAAATCAGAATGGGTCAGGCAAGACATAATATGAGATGGGAAAAGGGGAATAGGGAAATAAAACATGAAAGGAAAGGATGGCTTAAAAGGGGAAGCAAAAGAGCTGAAGACAAAAACAAAGAACAAGACAGAGTAAGGAGAACAAAACAGGGTAGAGCAGGGAGCAGGGATAAAAGAGGAAAAGAGGAGAGAGAAAAGGAGACCAGGGATTTGGTAGTTGAGAGGAACAAGGAAAGAATGTGAAAGAAAAATATGAAAGAAGTGCACAAGGGAAAGAAAAAAGAAAATGTGATAGAAGAAATAACTGAAAACAAAGACAATTATTTTCAGATATGAATACTGATATTAAATGATTTATGTTGTTTGTTTTATTGTACGAAAGTTTCAAGAGTGGACTGAAGGAATCAGAAAATATCTCACTAGTAAAGAAAGAAATCTATGTGACCAACAAATATCTCAACAGTAATTGAATTAGTTATTTAATTAGTTATTTAATTCAATGAAATTTTATTTATACGATTCCAAATCACAACAGCAGTTAATAAGATAAAACCCCATCTATCACATGACCCCTAATGAGCAAGCACTTGGCAACAGTGGAAAGGAAAAACTCCCTTTTAACAGGAAGAATCCTCCAGCAGTACCAGATTCAAGGAGGGGCAGCAATCTGCTGTGACCAGTTAGGAGTGAGGAGAGGAAGACAGGACAAACACCACAGGAGAGGAGTCAGAGAATAATAATAATTAAAATGTTCAAAACAAATTACCTTTTTCAAACTTGGGTGTACTACAAGGGAGGTAAGCAAGTAATACTTACCCTATGATCTATGATTTCAACAGCTCAGAATGAATATGTTATATATGCTGCTATACCTCATTTTCTTTTCCTTTGTTAGTTATTACTACTTATTGCCTCTAATGCACAGCTTGTTTGACAGTAGTTTTATCCATAGTGTCATGGTGAGTGGCTGTGTTTTTCCATAGAGCTGGAGTGGTGCACCTGTGGGCAATTTGGCCTGACAGTATATAAGACCAGCGCTCTCAATGAGCCCTCACTAGATCTTCTGCTAAACTAGTCGATCCTCCGGTTCATTATCTCACCCTTGGAAATGCTCACTCTTATCTGGATGCTGGTCTTCTCTGGAATCACAGCCACAGCCCAAGCTCAGTTCATTGCTAGTTTACCTGCCTGCCTCCCTGCCACAGCAAAAGGATTTACGAACCATGTTACCTTCTGGACTCCCTGCCTCTGGAAACTCACCCGGACCACTTTGACTGCTTTCCCTTCCATGCCAGCTTCCACCTGCAAAGACTTGTCTCTGAAACTCCACTGCCCGAGCCACAACCCTCTCCCCGAGACTCCATTTTGCTCCTGCTGTATAGTTCACAGCCCCGTGTGACATTTTAGTTCATAGTTTTGTGTTAGATATCTTAGTTCATAGTTTGACACTTTAACTCCCAGTCATGTTTACTTCATAGTTCATAGTTCATGTTTTTATTATTCATGTTTGCAACACTTCAGGTCACAGTTTTCTTTTTTCACTGTTTTTTCTCTGTTAATTTAGAGTCACTTTCTGTTAATAACGTTTTTGTCTTCTCGTTCTAACCTTGCCTCCGTGCTGTGTCTGCATTTGGGTCCACTTACCTGGTTCTGGCTACCCCACCATAACCCGTAGTGATTTTTGGCTAATCGTTAGTCCTCTGTTTCTTTTTCAGTTGAGAGACTTCAGGTCATGATTCTGAACAAAACTGGACGTCCAAAACTGACAAACAGTGGACAGGTTCAAGGGTGTAGACCCAGACAGGGTCTAGGAGAGATTATTGAGAAAACTGCTAAAATCGATTCATTGTCAGGAAAGAAGATAAAGAAGATGAGGCTTGCACACTTCTGTAGTATTTCTCAATTCCTCTGCTGTTTTTTCTGGCTCCTTGACCTAAAACACCTAGCACACTTAACACTTACCTGATTTAAGGTCAGATTGGCCTATTTCCCAACTGATGCTCAATCAGTTTTCCACACTTCCCAAAACAGGAATCTTGTATTTCCTGGAAACATCACTACATAAAAACCCAAAACAAAACAATAATATTCAAGGAAACAATATTTTTTCTGCACCAGCTCTGTATCTCTGCAAGGATATTCAAGGGTGCATAGGAGTTTGCCCATGGGCCCATTGTTGCAGATCCTTGTACAACCACTGTGCAAACAATAAGTCAAGCTTGTTATCTGTGGGTGTTGAATAAAAATGAAGCTGTTGATTTACTGGTTGATCTTCGTTCCTACTGTTAGAGTGAATTGTTAAATGTTTGTCATTTTTATTCTTACCATTTGTACTTTAACTGTGTGTTGAAAGGAATTCTTTTGTTCTCCCCTCCTCAGATTCTCGAGGTTCTGGGTGAGGGGCTATAGTGTTTTATTGCAGATACATCCTATCTGGAAGATCTGCTTCTTTTGATGTGGTAAAACTTCCTGCCCTTTGTATGGCTTCACTGTGTTATCTAGGGTGAACCATAGATTGGGTGTGGGGAGGTTACCCTCTTTATGACCTAGGATGTTGTTCCTGCTTTATGACCCTTTTGGTCAGCAGCACACGCACACACGCACACACACACACACACACACGCACTTACAAAACCACAGGCAAGGTACTCTTTGTGTGTATGTATACATCATATGTTAATGACCCTATGCATATTCAAGTAACCTCAATAAAAGGAGTGCTATGGGGAACCTGGCTGAGAGTCTGATGGAGGTCAAGTAGGTGGAACGACACTTGGCTCCAGGCAGGCCTCCCTCATGCATGAGTAACCCAAAGGACTTTGCCTACTTCGTGTCTTGCTTGCTGTGTAATCACATTGCCTTCAACGTTCCAGCGAATAGGTTCAAGCTACAAACCTATCACCTACCCTCACTTGTGGTCATGTGCTCTGGGGTTGTGACTGAAAGAATGAGATCACGTATTCAAACGGTGGTTTGGTGTGATTTGGACAGCCGTCATAGACTTAGGTCCTGGTGCTTCAATCCCCAATTGTAACGAGCTCTTGAGGCATGAAACAACTTATCTTTGGTGGGGAAGGAGCCCGAGCTGGTTCATGAGGTTGAGAGATCTGGACTAGATACAGTCAGACTCACCGCACCGCACAGTTTCTAGAATCAGTCTCCATGAGAAGGGCAGGACTCTGTTCCGATCTAGAGTGGACCATGATGAGAGGCACTGGGCAGAGGCATCCTTGTATCTCTCCGTTTGCTGCCTGCATTTTGGAATTTTCCCTGATGGACGAGAGTTGAGGTGGTTCAGGCATCTGACTAGGATGCCTCCTGGACACCTCCTAGGTAAGGTATTCTGGACAAATCCCACCAGGAAAAAAAAATCACAATCACAATAGTAGACACGCTGATTTCTAACTCTGGTTAAAAATTAAACAGCATAATGGGAAAAACTAATAAACAGGCGGAAGAGTCTTGCCATGTACTGTAATCTTATGATGTGCAATTTGTGTCAATTAATGCGAGTGTTTGAATGAATAAGGCGAGATGATTCACATTTTTGTTCCAGTGAACACACAGCTGTGCACTTCTGTTTGAGACACTTTTTCTGAGTGTGTGAGTTGCTCAATTACTTACAAAAACAAGTGAAATTAAATGAAAGATTTTCTCATTTCACTGAAAGAGCTTGAAAGAGCTATCTCCCTTGAGGAGAACCAGTTACCACTACAGACTCTTGGCAACTAATCTCTGAGTGACATTAGGGTGAATGTGCCCAAAGAAGACAATAAACTGTCTGTGAAACAGAGACCCTGGGTAAAATTTCCCAGTAATTAAATGTATTAGTCAATATGGGCAAAAGGGGGGGAGGGGAGGGGCTGAAGGGTTTAAGCCACAGCATGACTGAGTGTGACTGTCATGCTTGAAGGCAGCCTCATTCTGTCTTTGTGGCAATTGGGACTGTGAATCAGTCCAACAAACACAAATCAGTCTCTTATTAGTCTTAATGAGACTTGCCTGGTATTGGACATCTAGATATGCGGCAGGAAAATCATAGGAGGGGAAATATATAACAAACAAGCATGACTTGAATATCAACTAATACACAACCTCCTGAAATTTAAATGTATCAATAAATCCACTAAATTATTCAAACCTCTGTCTGTTGATCTCTCTGTCCTCATCTCTCTCCGAGTCTGGCACAATGGCGCCCTGTGGGCTTCCTGTGCTGACAGGAAGAGAGCGGCTTTTCACAGCCGGCCAAGACACACAGCTGAACGGAAGAAGACCCCCCTTTCTGAGCTTGTCTATGCCTGCTGCACCCCCTCTTTCCTCCTATGGCTTTCTGAATCACACTTTTACCCTCATTTTTTTCCACCCCTCTGTCTGGACCATCCTCTTAACTGTCTCTTTCTCTTGCTGAATCAACTCACACTCACTCACCACTACCATTACTTAATAGCGCTTGTTCTGCTCATTGTGATTTGCTTCTTCTCATTTTAAATATTGAATCTTCTCTCCTCCCTCAATCACACGCTGCAAATTGTTCTCAAATTCCTTTTTTTTATTTTCCTGTCCCTCTAAGGAATCTTCCCAATTAAATTCTCTGTTACTCTTTTGTGGACTATCATTACATTTCCCAAATGGTATTTTAGCTGTCCCTCTTCATTCAAATTACGAATCTCTCGAATCTAATCCTTCTCCATCTGATATCCCGTGTTTTTTGCACACTGTTCCCCTCTCCAAGCCCTGTTGTTCTATGTGTACTTTCCCTTTTTCCTGTTACCCTTACACACTCTCCTTTCTTATCATTCTAAACATCTTATTTCCTTATTCTTTTTCATCACCTTGTCTATTTATAAACACCTTTAATGCATCTCTATTTCATATAATTTTCTTTATTTTGGACTTTCGCATCTTCACACAATGAAATTGCTGTGACTTTTGCTTGCAACCTGGGTTTATTTAAATATTCTACAGTACTGTCCAAAGAGTCTAGAGCAGGGGTCTGCAACCTTTTACACCCAAAGAGCCACTTGGACCCGGTTTCCACGCAAAAGAAATCACTGGGAGCCGCAAATACTTTTTGACATCTAAAATGAAGATAACACTGTATATATTGTTTTTTACCTTTGTGCTTTGTGTGAACAACTAAGGTGTGTTGCTTATGAAATCCATGAAGTGCTACAGAGAAAATTACATTTTATTTACGTAATTAACACATTTTGAACTCTTAAAGAAATATAACAAAAGACACCCAGCTGAACTAAAATGATCCATGTAGCAAACAAAAACTGTTGTCAGCCGCCCCCCTTATATCGCCTTTGGGCTGTTGGAGCCTTGACCTGACTCTTAAAAATAATTGGAAAAAAGCACTATGCTGCTGAAAATGAAAAATAGATATTTGCAAAATTCTGCCTAAATATGTATTTTACCTGGTTAATGCGTGCGGCGGGGCGTGGTTTGCAGCGCCGCTGCAGGGGAGGCGGACGCACCTGAGCGACACCCGCAATCACGCCTCGCCGCCTTTACGTCTGCGCTATCTGTGCTGTTGTGTTGTTGGTGGTGTATGTCGGGCTGTGAGCTGAAAAGCTACAGCCGGCTATATGCGTACAGCAACCGTGTGTGAAAAGTGCTCAATAAAGAGATGCTCAAAAGCATGCTCATGGAAACATCGTCGGGTCTGCCGTGATTTGTTTACAATGGGACTTTGCTCCTGAACCTCTGTGCACAGAGTCCGCAAATCGGGGATATACGAAGTCAGTTTACTCACAGTGTTTGTCTTTAACATAGTTCACGGTGGAGAACAGCTGCTGACATAATGTGGATCCGAAGATCCGTAATTGGCATATCTGGGGTTGAAAGTCTCGATAAATGCACGGCGTTTCGACGGGTACACCGGCTTCCGCGACTGTGACTCTTATTTTGAGCGATGAAAAAAATAATAGAATATAATTTTATTTTTATATTTCAAAATCACAACAATCTTCCAATTTAGAACTACGAGTTAAAAAGAACTAACATAAATAAAATACACTTCAGCTAAATACTTCTAATTTATTTTCCCAAACCACGCGGAGCCGCAGTATAAGGACTAAAGAGCCGCATGCGGCTCCGGAGCCGCGGGTTGCCGACCCCTGGTCTAGAGCCAGTGCACATTAGTTTAGAATTTTTGGAAATAGGTGCAGCGATCTACAGAAACATGCACAAACATGAATGGAAATAGAATATGTAAAGCAAAAACGTTTGTACAATTTTAAGCTTGAAAGTCAATATTTGGTATGCTGATTCTTCACCACAGCCTGAACTCTCTTAAGCAAGCAGTCTTGTAATTTCTTTAAGTAATCATCAGGAATAATTTTCCAGGCTTCTTAAAGGACATTCAAAGCTCTTCTTTGAATATTGGCTGGCTTTCATTCCATTCTCTGCCAAGACGATCCCACACAGTAGATGGATCAACTGAAGGGCTCCATCCACTATCTCAGGTCCTGTGTCAGGTCATTGCTGGAATTTTTCCTGTTTCCTAAGGACATGATGGTTTGTTAGGCCTGTTAGTTCTTTTTTGTCCCCAATTGTCCAATGTCCTCAAATATTTAAAGGACACACACACAGCTCTGGTTCATCCCTTGCCTTTTTTATGCTTGAATGATTAGGATTAAGTGGCTTAAAAAACATGAACATTCCTCTGCAAATAGTTGGCTAAAGAAAACTTTGAAAGACCTGCAGAAAGCCTGGAGAACTGAAGAACAGCTCAAGAACCTTTTAAAAAATGACAAGAAAGTCTGTCCCTTTGGAGGCAAAATGGCTCAAGACTATATCTTCAGTCATTTTGTACAGTACTGTAGTTTTACAAATTTCTGCATTGATATTTAGACTTTAAAGTGAGTTGACTATAAATAGTGGTACTGTACTCAAACGTCTTTTCCCCGTCTGTCCCTGAAAGACTCAATAAGCCCAGCTGGAATGACCCAGCATGACAATGTTGAGGGCAGATCTTATGATTGACTTCTCTTGCATCAGTCTCATAACAGTTTCTTTAATGATGTGATATAAAAATATAAAAACAGAAAAAAGCTCTCACTGTTGCAGAAGCAGTGCCAAGTCTAAATAAAGGTGCTCCCCATAGAGGCAGGTGCATCAGTTTTCTGTCATTCTCGGGGTGTGTGGCCATGCAGCGAATTTGTAGCTATTGTGTTGAGGCTCTCACCGAACAAAGCCCTGATGTCTGTTTCAAAGAGGCCTGTGAGCTTGGTTAAAGAGCTTAATCTTTGCTTGTTTGCAGCAGCAGTGTAAACAGCTTCTGATCTGAGTTCTTTCTTCCGATGAGTTTGTTGTATGACTCTTCCCCTGCTTTCTTTCTCACTGTTACACAGACTCACTGATTCTCCATTTCTTTCTCTCTGGTTATTTGAGGCACTTATTTTAGTTCATCTGAGTTCTCAATCATATTGTGCGATGTGCAAATTAGATGTTTTATGGCTTCAGTGGTGAAAAGCTATGTTCAGTGTATAGCTTCAGGCTGGTGTCAGCAGTAGTGACTGCAGTTGAAACTAGGTGGACAGAAAAACCTGGACACGTGCTATTTGATACCAGACACAGGTGTAGATTTGTTATACTATCTTTAGACCTCCTATTTAATTGATTTGATTTTATCCATCCAACTTTGAAGACATGCATAACCACCTTGGCTCCATTGTTTAGCTAGTTAGCTACCTTGACAAAAGCGTAAGAACAATCCATGATGCTAACTGAATAATCTTTAGTCCCTCAGTGCTACAAATGAGATCTGTTGGACTGCTCTTTGTTTAAAAGAGAAACAACTGTTGCATGAAACTGTGACAAGTCTGTCAACTCGGCAGAATGGATCAATTAAAAGATCTGTAAATAGGAAAGCAGTAGTACTCTTTTCCAGTTTTATAGTGAATTTTCTTCTCTAGCAGAAAGAGATGGCAAAGCATTCATTTAATTTCTTCTGCTTATCTAACAGCTGGGGGATGGGAATGGGTCCCATCCCAGCTGTCATAGGGCAGCTGTCATAATTCTAGTATGTTTATGTGTGATTATTATTATTATTGGTGATGTGCATTTTGGAGAGAGGGTAAAGAATCCCCGATGAGTCTAAGTGAAGCAGGTTTCAATATGAATGCATATTGAAAAAATCTCTCATACTTCTTACACACTGAGTTTTTAATTTAGAAAACCTTGAGAGATTAGCTAACTCATTTATTCACCCTTAAACTTAGGGCAGATTCACCATAAAGTGAAACGTTTGAGTCATTGTAAGTCATTGTTAGATGAGTTTAGTTCTACCAACCATTGCCAATTATAGAGAAAGAGAATAATATGAAGTTCAGTTTGCAAACATCATTTGAATATTTCAAAAGAAAAACATCGGGTTCTGTGACAGGTCTTTGCTGGATGTTTTTTGTTTCTTAGTAACATAACTTTCAGATCCGGTTCATTTGCTATGGATAGTATGTTTGGGCCTACCACGTCTTTTTTTTGTCCTCCACTTCAGAAACAGCATTGATTCATACCTTGAGTTTCTATGACTCTTTATGCTTAAATGATTCATGAGATCATGTTAAATGACTTAACAAACAAACAAATAGACAAACTAAATTGTTCTGAAAATCGTCAGGTACAACGTACATTTTCTGCTGCATATCTGGAATTAAGCAGAGAAGCCCACACCTCCCTCACCCCAGCCACTTCCTCCAGCTCATCAGTGGGTACATTGAGATGTTTCCAAGCCCCGGGGACTCCTCCAGGTAGAAGATGCTGGAAATACCTCCCAGAGGAGGTGCCTAGGAGGCAGTTCAGGTGCCTGAACCACCTGAACTGACTCCTTTTGATGTGGAAGAGCAGTGGCTGTACTCCAAGTCCCTCTCGACTGGCCAAGCTGCTCAACTTATCTCTAAGGGAGAGCCCAACCACTCTTTGAAGGAAACAATTTTGCGCCAGTCATTGGTATCTCCCAACCTCATGCACCAGAAAACTTTGAAAGACCTGGAGCTTCTGGGTCTAGGTGCGGTTTCCCCCTCTGGGAGCAAGGGTACCTGGACCTGGTGTATAGAGTATGTTTGGGGAGTATGATTGTGTGTACAGTGCCCATTCTTGTCTGTCTTTACGTTGGGTGAGTGCTGAGTATTTGTATATGTGTGCGTGAGGGTGGGAATGCACGTTTGTGTCTGTGTGTGCCTGTTTGTCTGTGTCTATATGTCAGGTCGGGTCTTAGACTCCACCTCTCTGGGAACATCTCAAGCTATCCAAAGTATGGAGGCCTATCTTGCCTCACCACACTCCCTGCCGGTGGCTGATGCCCTCAGGCATCGGTGCGTTGGTGGTTCTTGGTGTCCGGGGCTGGGCGCTCAGGTATGTACCGGCTCACTCCCGGTGGCTGCTTGGTGGGGCCTGGTGCCCGTGGCTCGGTCGGGCCTCTTCCGAGGGGTGGGGGGCCCTCAGGCCTCCAGCCTCTGGGCCTGCGGCTCGGTTCTTAGACTCCAGACGCCACTGCAGCCCCGTCTGGATTCTGCTCCGTGGCTACTGGGTAACCCCTCGTCTGGGGCTCTCCTCTACTCTTCCCAGGAGGGTGGCATGGATGCCCCTCCGGTGGTCCTCCTTGGGCTCTCGCACTCTGGGGCCTCTGGATGTCTGGGGCCTGGATCGCCTCCATGCCTGCTTCATGCCCTGGTTGAATGGGCTATGGCTCCCTATGCCCTCTAGCAGATCGTTACATGAAGAAACCTTTTGAATTTCTTGGCTGCTACCTCAAAGCACATTGTGCGCTGTTGGTCCCGCATGCTGCACAACAACATTCAATATTTAATTTTTACCGTCATTTACAATTAGCTAGATTATTGCGATGGTGTTGTGTTTATTATGTTGCTCTCTTTTTTTGCTTGTTTTCTCTTTTTTTTCTTTCAACAGGTGATCCGGGAGATTTTTTTTTTCTTTTTAAGTGTCCTTTCTCACTGTTCCTATTCCCCTCTGGTTTCCTTTTCCATCAACTTTCTTTTCCCTTTCCTATCCCCCAGCCATGTCTGTCCCATCTGTAACAACTGAAAATAAAATAAAATAAAATAAATAATAACAACAAAGGTCGATCAAATGGACCAATATGGCAAGCGGCGATGATCCACTTGGTAAAGTACATCCGTTGGGTATCTTTGTTGGCCTTCAGATACCAATTCTGACGGCTAAAGAACCAAACGGGACAGGCAAAAAAAAAAAAAAAAAAGACCTGTTGTTTTGCATTATTATTGAACTTTGATTTTGTCAGTATTTATTATTTCTAGTATTTTGGTTTCTGTGTTAGCGTTCTTAGTATTGTGGTTTTTGTCTCTGTGTTCCATGTTTGCTCTATCTCCCCTGTCAGCTGTCTCCCCTTGTCAAATCCGTGTCTATGTGTTGTAAGTCTGTGTCTCATGTCAGTGTGTCTAGCTTGGCTTCCTCTGGTCTTGTTGTGTTTGATTACTCCCAGGTGTGCTCTCCTCCTGTGTCCCATTCCCTTGTTATAACTCAGTGTATTTAAGCATTTTAGCCCTGTGTTTCTCTCAGTCAGTGTTGTGTCGTCCTCTCATGCTGTGTGGTTTTCCCTCTGTGCTCCTCGCCCCTCGTCTCCAGGTTTCTTAGTGTTTAGTATTAGTTTCTAGTTTAGTTTTGGTTTTTGCAAGTTTATTGTTTATGGAGTTTTTTCTGCTACTGCAATAAAAGCAGCCTCTTTGGGTTTACTCTTCCATCTGAGTGTCCTGCATTTTGGGTCCTACATCCTGCGTGCCACAGCCAATTCATGACACCTGCAGCTTTATCAAGAAACATATGCTCATTTAATAGTATAGCTTTAGAGGCCATAGATATTAAAAAGAGAGAAAAATGCATATAGTAAGAGCTCTAAAGTCCACATAGGAAGTATGTTGTAAAGACTAAAGAATAAAATCAGTGAAGTTTAAAACAGGAAACTAACAATTCCTTTGTTAAACAGGTAGTGGACATCCTTTTAGTTATAGGTATACCACATACTCCTTACAGTGATTTTAATATTGTAACTATGACACTGAAGGTCTTCTACAGAGACAGACCTCAATGTGCTCCATTACAAAAAGAAGAGGAAAAAAAGAAAACAAAAATGCGTGCTAGAGGGGAAAACAATTTGCATCATAATATACAGGGACATAAAGGCTAATAAAATGGCTGTGGTTAGCCGAAACAAAATGGAATTTAATATGTCAAAGGAGTGTTCTAGCAGCCAGTGTCTAGAAAGCTGTATTAGCAATGTGTTACAAAGTGACTGTCAAGCTAAGGCTATTTTAAGCATAATAATATTAGCCATAACCTTTTAAATATTTCACATTCCATTTAACAAGAGTTGCATACCACCAGGGCACTTTAGCTCAATTTGCAGAAATATAATACATAACTCTTTAACAAAATGTAGGCAAAACCAGGATATACAGAGTGTTGATTTCCTCATTCTTCTGGGTGCTCTCTCACATCTTGGTTATTTTCACTATGCATCCATTTTTTTTTCTTTTTTGGATTTGACTGTCAGTCAGTTAATACAAAGTAAGTCATTTTATGCTTCGCAGTAATTTTGTTTTAATAATGTTTAGTTTCGATAGCTAAACTGACACAAATGCACCATTAGACCAAAGAAAAGAAAAGGTAGCTGTAATCCTGTGGCTGCAGGTCAAAGCAAGGTGCAAGTAAAGCTATTCATTTCTTTGACTGAAGAGTATGTGGAAGGACTTTGACTGTGCAGGTCCAGAACAGCTAACTTGCAAATCAGTGTAACTGAATATAATTTGTTTTGTCATTTAAACCCATTCATCTTTGTTTCTTTCCACCCAGCTGCTTGCTTTTTTCTTCATTTCCTCGTCCTTCTTCATTCCTAAGATTTCCTAAAAAACAGAAGAATGTAGCTTCTGGAAAATGAATGAAAATCTCTCTAAATGCTTTGCTAATGACTTCATTGTCTTAGGAATAAAAATTAAATCTGTTTTATACATCTTGGTCATATCACATTTCAAACAGGAGGCTTATCCATGGTATTTTCCACTGCTCATTGGCTAATAACTTGCCAATCACAAGTCATTAGCCAATGACAAAGCAGTTTCACAGCCGGACCCACCCCTCCTCGTCACATTTGGCATTTTGTGGAACCAATAGAGATAGTGGAAACGTTGATCTTGATGCTTCATATCTGGAGTTCAGAAACCAGCGACATGGTAGGTACAGCCTTCATTTATACTCTCTATGGTGCATCCACAATAATATGCACAATCGCAATCAAAATTCACACCCACGTGAAAGCTTTTGTAGAAATTTATCTCATGTAAACAATAACGTGGCACACAGCGTTACGTCAAAAAAGAATCACACCTTTGACTTTGCGTTACTCGATCTCCGTTTTCCTCGTCCACACACAAACACAAAAACTGAGTTTTCGAAAATCTCCACTCTGGAAGGTGTTTTTAAAAATGCACGTTTTCAGTGATCCAAAATGCCATTTACGTGTGGATGAAAGGCCTAAACACATAGAACAGGCACATGGCTCAATACATGAGCGGGCACAGAAAGGAATTGGCAGGAATCCCAGAGGAGCGAAACACCAGTTACTGCTAGACAGAGCAGTTGCTGCAAGCTGCAAGACTGCAGGACCAGGCTTATCAACCTGTGCACTTCCTGGATTGATTAAAAGAAAGCCTATGACAATGCCCCACACATGGATCGTGGAATGCCTAGAACTATACAAGATCAACAGGACCCTAAGAGCCTTCATCAGGAACTGTGCAGAGGCCAACTTCAAGCCCATTTCACAAGTCATGATAAAGTGCAGAAGCTATCAAGGAGATGTCCTGTTCGCATTGCTGTTCTGCATAGACCTGAACCCCCTTATCATTGACAAGACTGGCTATGGATACCGACTACAGAATGGAGCAATTGTCAGCCACCTCCTCTACATGGATGACATTAGGCTGTATGTCAGGGGTGAACAAGGCATCGCTTCACTGATCCACACTAGGATCTACAGCAATGACAACGGAATGTCATTTGGACCGGAGAGATGTAGTTGAATGGTAACAAAAAAAAGTGAAGGCAGTATAAAATGAGGGGATTGAACTACCAGAAGGCAACATTGCACACATTGAGGACAGCTACAAGTACCTGGGGATCCCACAGGCAAATGGGAACCATGAAGAGGCCTATATAAAAGCCGCAATCACCAAGTACCTGCAGATGGTCAGGAAAGTCCTGAGGAGTTACCTGAATGGCAAGAACAAGGTCCGAGCAATCAACACCTACCTACGCGTGGCCGATGATCAGGTACCCTGCTGGGATTATAAGATGGCCAAAGGAGAAGACAGAAGCCACTGACATCAATACAAGGAAGCTCTTGACCATTCATGGAGGGTTACACCCCAAGTCCAGCACTCTGAGATTGTACGCTAAGCAAACGTAAGGAGCCTGGAAACTGGTGAGTGTCAGAGCCACTGTCCAGGATAAGACAACAAACAGCGATTAGTACATCAGGAAGATGGCCACAACTGACCGTGTGCTCAGTGAATGCCTCAGGCAACAGAAAGCCAAGAAAGAAGAGGAGCAAGAGAAGGAACCATCATGGAAGGACGGGCCCCCGCATGGTATGTACCACCAGCAGATAGAGGAGGTGGCTGATATCCAGAAATCCTACCAGTGGCTGGACAAAGCTGGCCTGAAAGACAGCACAGAGGCACTAATCATGGCAGCACAAGAACAAGCTCTGAGCATAAGATTGATAGAAGCTGGGTCTACCACTCCAGGCAAGACCCCAGGTGCACACTGTGTAAAAATGACACTCCAGCTTATAACAGCAGGCTGCAAGATGCTATAGCAGGCAGGGCATACACTGAATGCCATAAACAGGTGACTGGCATAGTATACAGAAACATCTGTATCAAGCATAGCCTGAAAGTCCGTAGGTCAAAATGGGACACACCCCCTAGGGTGATCGTGAATGACCTGAGCTAAGATCTTTTGGGACTTCAAGATGCAGACAATATCATGCAGACTGATAAAGTCATGTGGAAAGCAAATGCTTCAAACTGTTTCTGCCAAAGAGATGGTTCTACAAGCTATTATTAAATGTCACTAACTATATGGCAGCTTTTGAATGGTAGAGATTAATTTGATTATCCTCTTCAGGAGTTGGTAAAAATAATATTGGAAAATGAAACAGAGACTATAGGAAATGCTAGAAATTACTAACTCAAATAGGCTCAATGTGTAGATCAATAAAAAAAACCCTCAGGAAATGATATCAGATGGAAATCACTAAGCATAAATATGGGCTATACACAGTTTGTACCAATGCTTGATAATAATTGAAAGTGTACTTCTTGTCTAAACTTATCTGTATTAACTATCTGTGTTGGGGCCTATGCTACTACTTACAGTAAATGAAACACCACTCACCAGGGGTTGTCTTTTTCATAACATTTTTAGTATATAGTATTTTGGAAAATGTTGTGCAAGTGTGAACAACTCATGTAGGAAAACAGCTGTACAATTTGGAGGATGAAGCTCAATCCTACAGTGTGCTGCAACCGTTGAACTGCTAGTAACATATACAGAAAAATTTTATTCCAGGTTTTCATGAAGTCATATTCATATTCATAAACGCAGTGTTACTACACCACACCACATGTAAATATGATTTCAATTTAATATAAAGTAACTTGAGGGTAAAAAGTTGTTTTACAGATAAGATGTGTAGTGGGTGCAGAACACTTTAACAAAGCGCACCTTCAGCAACACACAGAAACACCAGTAGGTTGTTAGGGTTCTTACAAACCATACATAGGAGGGACCTAGGTTTATAGTGAAAGGCATGAGTGTAAGAATAGATATGAAATTTATATAAGAAAAACATGAGCAGGGGCTGTGAGATATTGTACCTATTCAGATATTTTATAAAGGAAATAGACAAATTAGAGTGATTGAGTGGACACATGTGTGAGATGATGGGGCTCAATGGATGTGAGATATGGGAACAGATATCAGGAAAGAGGGGATATCTAGAGAGAAGGAAAGAAGTTGGCAGGAGAAGAGAAAATGAGAGACGTGGGGGATGTGTGTGTGTGTGTGGTTTTGGTGGAGACTAGCAGAATGGGAAGGGCATCTGAGAGTCAGATTTAGGGAGGGATAAGGATACAGGCATAGAAGGAGACTGCGAAAGAAATGCAAAGGAGGAAGTGGGAAAAAGAAGAGAATGGAGAGAGCAAAACTAAAAAACGGGGGGAAGAAGATGAAAACAAGATGGGGGAAGGTCAGTTTTTTAAAATTCTGACAGAAGTGTCTCTGAGTGACTCTCTTGAGGATTAGATATAAAGTATATACACATAAACTCTCTCTCTCTCCCTCTCACTGTTAATGTTTCATGGCTTCCATTTCCAAGATTACATCTTTCAATTAAGACTAAGATGGTAGTCTCCTGGTGTGTGTGTGTGTGTGTGTGTGTGTGTGTGTGTGTGTGTGTGTATCTGTGTGTGGGAGGGTAAAGGTTGGTATGAATATTCATTTTAACCACAGTCTAAACACAAGTAACACAGGACAATTATCTTGTATTAAAGTAAGGAAATACAAATTTAAGCAATGATGCCAATCAGCAATAAACAGAATCTTGCAAATGATGCTGGATAACACTGTGTCTGCCTGAGTGTTACAGCCATGTTTTTCAGCCATTAATGGAACCGATGCACTAGTATCTGCACAGGCAACACAAAGGCACACATTTTATTTGTACTGCCAAGCCTATAAGTAGGCAGAATATACCTTTCAGGTAGAGGTGCTTTATAGATTAACATCCCCAGATTTACAGGGAGTCTATTAAAAATAATTAAAACCAACCTAAAAAGCAAACAAACCCCGATGACCTGTAAACAATGAATGTTAATTCATTAATAAAAATGAATGCTATAAAATGTTATTGCAGCACAATTGATTGCTGTGCAGGGTAGAGGGTATCTGCTCCTGAGACCTTTTTTGAACAATTCCATCAAATGTTTAATACGCTGGCTGTGTTTGAAGTTTTACGCCATCAGAGTTCACAGATTGGTTTTCACCAATGAAAACTGGGAAAGATCTGACACCTGAATGAAGAGCACTACAATCAAAACAACAAATTATTTTATCTGTAGTGCCACTGATCGCTTTAAAGTTTCAAATGTGATGCTTTGAATGAATGACAATAGTGTTTTCCTTTAAGCCTGTTCTCAGGTTGGGTTACACAGGTAAGGGAAAGACCTTCTTTTGTGCATATTTATTTTATTTTATTTTTTTTTTTTTTATTTATTTTTTTTTTGTCTGTCCCATTTGGTTCTTAAGCCGTCAGAATTGTTGTCTGAAGACCAACAAGGATACCAAATGGATTTATTTTGCCAAATGGATCATCATGGCATTGCCGTATTGGTCCATTTGATCAAACTTTGTTGTTATTATTTATTTTATTTTCAGTTGTTACAGATGGGACAGACATGACTGGGGGATAGGAAAGGGAGAAAGAAAGAGAGGAAGGAAAAGAAAAACAGAAGGAAAAAGGGACAGTGAGAAAGGGCACTTACAAAGACAAAGAGAAAAAAAAAAAAAAAAATCTCCTGGATCACCTGTTGAGAGAAAAAAACAGAGAAGACAAGCAAAAAAAACCAAACAAAAACAAAGCAACATACTAAACACAACACCATCACGTTAATCTAGCTGAGTGTGAACAGCAGTAAATACTAAATATTGAAAGTTGTTGTGCAGCACGCCCAGGACAGACAGCGCACAATGTGCTTTGAAGTAGCAGCTAAGAAAGGTGTAGTTTATGTCTACGAACAGTGAACACCCGTGTGCACACCTGTGTGGATCAACAGCTTGTATACAAAAGGTTTTCCCATGTAACGGTCTGCTAGAGGGTGTGGAGGCCCATAGCCCGTCCCCAGGGCATGAAGCAGGCATGGAGGAGATCCAGGCTCCAGACATCCAGAGGACCCAGAGTGCGAGAGCCCAAGGAGTACCACCGGAGGGGCATCCGTGCCACCTTCCTGGGAAGGGCTGAGGAGATCCCCAGACGAGGGGTCACCCAGTAGCCACGGAGCAGAAGCCAGAGGGGCTGCACCGGCGTGCCGCCCGCTCTGCCGGCAGCCAGCTGTGCCAGAGTGAACCGAGTTGCAGGCCCGAGGCCGGAGGCCGAGGCCCCTTGCCCCGGAAGAGGCCTGACCGGCGACAGGCATCGGGCCCCGCCAAGTAGCCACCGGGAGTGAGCGGTGCATACCTGGCGCCCAGCCCCAGACACCAAGAACCACCAATGCACCAAGCCCTGAGGGCATCAGCTACCAGCAGGGAGTGTGGTGAGGGAGATAGGCCTCCACACTTGGAGGGCCTGGGAGTACCAGGGAGGTGGAGTCTAAGACCAGACCTGACATATAGACACAGACAAACAGGCACATACAGACATAAACATGCTTTCCCACCCTCATGCACACATATACAAACACTCAGCACTCACCCAACGTAGGGATAGACATACATAGACATGTACACACAATCATACTCCCCAAACATACTCTATGCCCTGGGTCCAGGTACCCTCGCCCCCAGAGGGGAAACGGCACCAGACCCAAGAGATGTGACCCTTTCCCCGGGGTGGAGGCAAGCAGACCGCCCCAGGCTCTGCAGCAGCAGGGAGGCCAATCGGACAGCCAACACCTCCTCCCAGCCCCCGCCCGATGGCTAGTAGAGAACGGGGTGTGTGAAGACCCCATACCTCCCTCCTCCCGCTCGTGTGTAGTGTTGCTGCGTGTTGTTCTACAGTGCATTTAAAACAAGGAGGGCATGGTGCTGCTGCCAGAGAGCAGCAGGTGTTAGCATGGCCTCCCCGAGAACCCTCAATGTCTACATGGATTTAAAATTGAGAGGTGGGCACCGGCGCCAGAGGTAGGGTTGAATACACAGACCGTCCTCTGGGCGCCGTTAACGTGATCACCCTCAAGGCTCTATATATATATATATATATATATATATATATATATATATATATATATGTGTGTGTGTGTGTATGAGAGTGTGAATAATGTGGATGTCTAAGTTGTGAAATAAAATTGAGGCACAGGTGGCCAGAAGGGGACAGAGGGGGGGAATGCCTCCCCTGCACCCTGGTGACACACCCGCACCCCAAGGCCCTACCTGTGTGGGTGGGTGTGGTGGAGCGGGAAGAGGGAGGCAGCCGGGGATGGGGAGGAAAAGAAGGAGGGCAAGATGCCCCTCCTTAGGGCCAACTCCCGGCTGACCCCAGTAGGCACCCCGTCCTCTAGTACCCACCAAGGCAAGGAGCCCAGGCCCATCCCGATCGGGGCCCACGGCAGCAGCACCGCTAAGCCCCACAGGACCTGGGGAAGCCCACCCCACCCCACCGCAGAGGAAACTATACCCACCCCAACATTCAATCATCTCCAGACTACACAAGACAACAGACACTCAGGTTAGGTTTATTCTCCACCTCTCCTGTGTCTCTCCCCCACCTGCAGAGTGGACTTCTGCAAGGATGGAACAACCTCCCTGCCAGTTGAAGAGTCCCCCAGTTAGGTCGATGCACCAGAGGCCCCCTGCGCCAGGGCTGAGCCCCCGTGCACCCACCGGCCCACAACCTCGGCGACACACCGACGAGGACCGAAGCCCCCAAGGCCCAGCCAGAGCCCCATCACGGAGACGAAGCACCCCCGAACCCCAAGCCCCCCCGCCTGCCCCGGATCCACTCAGGGGCAGCCAGGCTACCAGGCCAGTAACCTACGTCCGCCAGTACAGACCATCCCCCAGCCCCGCTGCACGCAGCCACGAGGAGAACACCCTCTAAGAGCGACCAGAGCCACTCACCAGGTTATGACCACAACCCCCCGGGTTGTGCCCTCCAGGGATAACGTCTCTAGGGGTTCTCCTGGCGCCCTAAGCCCATCCCAACCTCCACATCAACCACAATAGCGAAGGCAGGACCAAACCATGACCCCCCACCCCCACTAGGTGATCAAGCCGATCAAAGGAGCCCAAAGGGATTGATCAAATGTGGTGGCAGAGGCTGTATCAAGACTAATGTGATCTATTAGATGGTTTTTATATTGATTAGAATTAAGATTATTTTTATTTTTCCAGTTAAGGAGGACTGTTTTCTTGGCAATGCATAGGGCTGTAAAAACAATGTGGGCTGTGTTTATTTCTGCAGTGACCTCATCCAAGTTGCTCAGCAAGCATACTAAAGGGAGGCTGGAATGTTACATTTCAGACACTTTGATAAGTCTTCACATATCTCACGCCAAAACTTCTGCACTGGTGGACAGAACCAAAGGGCGTGGATGTAATTGTCTGGTGTATTGCCTTGACAGTGTGAGCAGTTGTTGGAAGATGTAAAGCCCATCTTGAACATCCGATGACCAGTATAGTGCACTCTATGTAGTATTTTGTATTGTATTAATTGCAGACTGGGATTTTTAATCAATTTAAAGGTTTTTAAGCATACCTGAGACCAGAAGTTTTGGTCTAAGCTTACTGATAAATCTGCTTCCCACTTTGCAATAGGAAGGGATATTGATTCATCTATTTTAGAAAGTGTTCTGTATATTTTAGATAATAATTTGGGGATTTAAGAGTAAGAAAGTGTACCGCACTTGGTGGTGTTTGTAATTCAGCTTGACTGAGGTTAAATCTCTTTTTACTATGGATTTAATTTGTTGATATTCTAAAAATCTTTTCTTGTTGATCCCATATTGTGTAACTAGTCTGTCAAATGGAATAAATTCTGTTCCCTCTAATATATGTTCTAAGTATTTAATTCCTTTACAACTCCATTCTGGAAAATTAATCATATTATTGTTTTGTAATATGTCAGGGTTATTCCAGATAGGTGTGCGTTTGCATGGGATTAATGAGGACGCTGTCATTTTAGAAACTCCCACCATGCTGTCAGAGAAGAGCTGATGTTGATGCTTTTAAAGCATTCATGTCTTTTGATGTTTGAGCTGATAAATAGTAGGTCTGAAATTTCTAGATTATTACATAGTGCCTGTTCTACATCTAGCCAGGGCTCATCTAAGAAGCTGTGTTTAAACCATCTAGAGATGAACTGAAGCCTGTTGGCTAAAAAATAGTGATTAAAGTTAGGCAGATCTAATCCTCCTTTATCCTTGGTCCTTTGTAATGTTTTTAAGCTGATACGTGGGGGTTTGTCTTTCCAAAGGAATTTAGAAATACATGAGTCTAGAGATCTGAACCAATCTTGTGATGGCTTATTTGGGATCATTGAAAACAAATAGTTTATTTTGGCAAGACCATCATTTTTATAGCGGCAACCCTTCCCATGAGTGATATGGGTAAAGATTTCCATCTAGCCAGATCGCTTTCTACTGTCTTTAAAAGCGGGATGTGGTTTAATTTAGTTAATTCTGAAAGCTTAGGAGAGACATTAATACCTAAATATTTTATATTTCCAGATTGCAGTGGTGTAGGAGAAGAATTATGGAAGGAGCAATTAATCGGAAGAACTGTAGATTTTGACCAGTTGATTGAATAATCTGAGACTCTTGAAAAAGAATTTATCAATTCAATCACCCCAGAGATATTGGTTTGTGAGTTTTGGAGAAAAAGTAACACATCATCTGCATAAAGGCTGATTTTATGTTCTACATTCTTGCATTTTATGCCCTTAATTACTGAATTCTGTCTAATTGCTGCTGCTAGTGGCTCAATAAAAATTGCAAACAGTGAAGGGAGAGTGGGCATCCCTGCCTGGTGCCCCTCAGGAGACAGAAGCTGGAGGATGTTTGATCATTTGTTCTGACACAAGCTGTTGGGGAATTATATAATATTTTTAACCAGTTTATGAAAGAGGTTCCAAAACCAAATTTGTGTAAAGTTGCAAATAGAAATTTCAGTTAACTCTGTCAAATGCTTTTTCTGCATCAAGAGACAATATTATGGTTTCAATGTTTTTGCTGCATGAGTAGTCTGTTAAATTAAGTAATCTACGTGTATTTGTTGATGAGTGCCTACCTTTTATGAAGCCAGTTTGGTCAGGATGAATTAAGAGGGGTTATTTTCTCTAATCTCTTTGAGAGAGCTTTGCAGATTATTTTAAGGTCTACATTTATAAGGGATATTGGACGATAGCTTGAGGGATATACAGGGTCTTTGCCTGGTTTTAGTAAGAGACTGATATTTGCAGAGTTCATATTTGGTGGTAGTCTGCCATTTTCTTTGATTTCCTGCAACATTCTGTGAAAAACTGGTGCTAGAATCGTCCAGAATTCTTTGTAGAATTCTGCAGGAAAGCTCGTCTGGACCTGGAGCCTTATTATTGGGCATACTTATCAGGGCTTCCTGGAGTTCACCTGGCATCAGTGGTGAATCCAGTGCCATTGCTTGGGTGTCTAATAATTTTGGAAGAGTTATGTTGTCCAGAAACTGATCAATTTCGTTTTTAGATGGGTTTATTTGTGGTGTATATAAAGTTTCATAGAAATCCCTAAAAATTTTGTTTATTTTTTAAGATCATATATTGTATTCCCAGATAAATCTTTAACAGCACATATAGTTGTTTTTTCTTTATTGATTTTTAACTGGTTAGCAAGAAATTGTCCGGTTTGTTACCATGTTCATAATTTTGCAGGCGAAGTCTTTGTACTAAAATTTAGTCTTTTTATTAATAATTTCATTTAATTCTAGTTTTGTTTTGCGTAAATTGTTTAATATTTCTTGATCTTGGTGTGATACATAGGCTTTTTCTAAGGATTTGATGTTTTTTCCAGTTCTTGAATATTTTTGTTTTCTTCTTTCTTCTTATGTGATGAGAAAGAGATTATTTTACCTCTCATCACGGCTTTCCCTGCTTCCCAGAGGACAGATGCTGATGTTCCAGGAATGTCATTAAAGTCTAAATATGAAGTCCATTCTTTTTAAAGTATTTGATAAACTCTTCATCTTTGAGCAGCGATGTATTAAATCTCCAGTTTTTACTTGGTGTGGTATTATTCTTCTGCATTAGTGTTAAAGACACAGGAGCATGATCGCTGACAGCTATAGGATGAATCTCAGTGTCTGAAATGTCACTCAGCAGTGAGCTGCTGATCAAAAAATAATCCAGACGAGTAGGGAGTGATGAACATGTGAGAAGAAAGAATATTCCTTACTGTTAGGGTGGAGGGAGCGCCATGCATCGCAAAGACCAAAGTCGCTCATATACTGTTTGATTATATTTGTGGACTGCCAATTACGCTGAGTTCCTGCTGTATTGAGCCTATCCATTTCTTCATTTAGTCCCAGGTTGAGGTCTCCCCAAGAACAATTGTGCAATCTAGGTGTTCGGAGAGTGCACTAAAAACCGTGGAAGAATGAGGGGTCATCAACATTCGGACCATATATACTTACAATACCTAGCTTTTGGTTAAGTATAGATAGTTTGACTATTAGGAATCTGCCCTCTGGATCTATAACTGTATCGAGTACTGTGAAATTAATATTTTTATGTATTAGAATTGCTACTCCTCTTTGTCTAGAATTATAACAGGCTGAGAACACATTAGGAAACTCAGGTGTTTTAAGTTTATTCAGACCTGTGACAGGCATGTGGGTTTCTTGTAATAAAACATATTTATTTTAGAAATGACTGAAGCTTATGCATAAGTTCAATGAGGAAGTGTATGCGTCTGCCTGCATTACTGGGTATTTGGTTGTTGTTTTTTCATCACTTCCTCTTTTCAATCTATGTCAAGTTCACTTCAGTTGCAATCGCTCTGATCGAATCATTTTTTCTCTCGCCTCCTGCAGACCAATCATCTTCTGTTCTGTGTGCTTTAAATCTTAGTAACTCTTGTCCATTAGCCTTTTAGACTCTCATTTGTATGACCCTACTCCTCCCCATCTCCACCACATATCAATCATTGTGAGCCTCTTCCTCCATGTGCTTCATCGCCACCACCACCAGCATCTTCTCTTACTTCCAAATATTGTCGGGACTGCTGCGTTTCCTGATTGGAGTCTAATTGCCAAATAAGCTTATGATGCAAAATAAATATTGTCCATTCTTTTACATGACCTCTGCTTACTGCAGTAGCAGAACTAATTTACTGAATCTCTTGATGCTCTACTTGGCTGTGCAAATGGTCTTTATACAGTGTAAAACTAATATAGCCTATATAGGTCCTATAGAACTAATGTGGCTTATGTGTGCTTGTGTGTCACTTGTAATTACCTTCCCCTGTTACCATCTTTTAAATGTCTGCAATAACAGCACATTTTTTTTCCATAGAAGGTATAGACAAATAAAGCATATCATACTTCCCTCTAAGTTCCCTGTATTGAGAACTCCTTCTTTAATCAGAATCCATGGTTTACTGTCTGTTTTTAATTGGCCTGCCTCCATAAAAGTCAGGGTAAAGCTTGCCAAAGGCAGCCACTTGGAAGGAGCAGATCACTGAGCATTCTAGAGTTGGTTGTAAAACTTTCCCTGGGAAGCAACTACAACTACCACAGCCTTTACCCTTTTTATCATCTACTACCAACGAAATCGTCCATACACAGAAGGCCTACTTTTATTTTTAACCCTTCAGCATTACCCAGGGGTTCATTTTTTATATCTATAGGCAATTTATGTTATACCTTTGAAGGCATTCTAGCAGTGACTCAGATACTGTAGCAGATTGTCCACAAACTGAAGGACTGGCAGTTTAATCCCCGACGACTCCTGCTTACATGTTAACGGATTTGTGAACAAGACACTGAGCCATGTTTCTCCAAATTTGAGAGGCTATTGCCTTGAATGATAACTCCACCATCAGCAGTGGATTTGGTGTGAATGACTGAATGAAAGACACAAACCAAAAGCAATCCATTTACTATTCCTCGGGAGCAGTCAGGAAAAATGCCTTTTGGTTTGTCAACAGCGGATGCTTCTTGTGACATTCTGCATGCTAGAAATTACATTCTTATACAAATAAATTGCTTTCCCAATTACACTGTGTTGGTACGCTTAATTGACGGGTGAGTTACATTCAGAAGCCACATTATTTGCTGTATTTTCAAACTGCACCAAAGCTGGAAGAAACTGGATGGGGCGCATAAAAAATTTCCCTCTACATACAACTAAATGACATTTTCAATCATGTTTCAAGGGAAACATGATTTACTCCAAATATGTAAAAGACCTTGAAGATAAAAAGACAGAAAAATTTCGCATGAGAAGAAATGGGTGTAATTTACAAAACTGGGCTTGAGCTGATGGTACAGTCCTTATTTCACCTGGCTTTTATCTATTTACTTATTTTGACGTTTTACATTTTGTTTGGCAAGAAACTGTTCAGTAGCTATACTTTACTAAGCAATAATTAAATAATGAATATATGATTCCTTCACACTTGTGACACACTTTTGATTATTGTGATTTATTTGTGCTCACATTTTGGTTAATTTGTGCTCATGTTTTGTTTAACTCATTTGCACAAGAAAATCTAGCATTTTGACCCAAAGCACGAAGAGCACCCTTTCTGATGCTTAACTAGAAGGAGAGATTCAAACTTCCCAAATAAATAACTCATATGTGAAACACTGTTAAAAGACAAAGACATTTCTTTCTAACCATACTAAAGTAGACACAAGAAACTTTTCCATCAAAACAAGCTGCCCTCCAGCTATTTTGGTGATGTGCAGTTTACAAGGCTTGATTAGGTTGAAAAAAGTCAGGTCACAAAGTGACATAGCAGCATTTATACCAAACACGTTAACGGCAACAACTTCAAGTGCTAGGCTGTGATTACTAATCAAATTTTTCCTCTCTTCTCTGTGTCCCTGCCACAGACACTGGCACCAGCACTGGAGGGTGCAGGGACCTCATTTATAACTGTTACATACACACAATATGGGTCCTGGACCCCGAGCAAACAAACTCCTTTTAGAGACTTTCAGCAATGTGAAGTGATGAATTGAAGGCAGGCTGTAAAAAATTAATGTGGGGAATCATTATATGTATAATGAATAGCTTACACAAGCATTTCATTTCATATCACGTGCTGCCCATGAATCCACTTACCCTGGCTTGTGTTTCCCCAGTATTAAGCACAAATACACTGTGTCCTTGCTATTTCATGCTAATTAATGACATTATCATTGCTTGTTGTAGCAATGGAATTCAACATGAAATAGCATTAAAATAATTGGAGAATAGAAAGTTAAATTAAGAGTAGCATCTTCTAATACTGCATATGCCACCAAGTGTTAGTGTTAGTTAGTTTAGTTTTTAAGTGTGAAATCTCAGGAATGAGCATAATTGTCCTGTCAGGTGCATGGAGACACAGCGGGAGCTGCTACTAGTACTCAGCCTGCATATGTGTCCTCAGTACCTGCACGTGTGGACTGTGTGAATTACCACAGTCTGAAAATAAAGCCAATGACAGCAGAAGTCCTTTCGCTGAAAAGATAGTTCAACATAATAAAACTTGAGTAAGTAAATAAGTCATGCTTGCCTATTCATTCATTCAGTTCTTTGTTGTTAAGCTAAGATATAATCAACTATTGCTTTGCATTGCTTGCTGCATCTGTGATATGTGGCACTGTCCATGGTGCTGAAGTTGCATTGCTACATGTTGTCTGTTATAACAACACTAGGTGGTAATAATCATATAAAAACTTCCTTCTTCTTTTGGGTACTCAGTCCCACACAGTGGATCATCTGCCTCCATCTCACACCATCTCTAGCATCCTTCTCTGTGACAGCAATCCTCTACATGTTCTCCTTCACTACATCCATGAATCTCCTCTGTGGTCTTTATTTTTTCCTCTTGCTGGGCGTCTTCACATTCAATATCCTTTTCCCAAGACATCCAATATCCTTCCTCTGCACGTGCCCCTACCATCTCAGCCTTACCTCTCTAGCTTTGTCCCTAAAATGCTCATCCTAAGCCATCCCTCTGATTTACTCATTTCTGTCTTTTACTCATGTCATTCACTCATGTCCTGTCTTTTTATTAGTGTTACTATTTTGAAACCATAGTACATCATAGCAGGTCAATACTATTCTTCCGTCACAAATAACCCACAAATTTAATAGAAATATATTTCAAAATACATTACAAATAAACATTTGAACAGTCCAGGGATTAAACAAAGTATCTAAGGCGAGACATGAATACAGTCACTGATGACACTGAACTCAGCTGCTACAGTGATACATAATTTGAGGTTTGTACAGGATAGCTTAAAATGGACTTTCTTGTATTGCGAGAAAATGCTTCCTAAACTCAGTCAACTACATATTATTTCATGCTGTATTTACTCATTATGCTAATACACATAATACACACATAACACACATAATACAAAACAGTTGGATCAGTGGGAAGACAAAAAACACCGGGATGAAATAAAATCAAAGACTTACACATGTCACAGTAATGGTTATGGTCATTGCCAGTTAGGTTCAGGAGGATGAGTAATGCAGAATGTATTTTTTATGGATTAGCACTCCTAACGTGATCCTGACCTGCACATCAGTAGGTCCCTATATGCAGCTGGCTGTGAGACTAGTGCACTGAAACATTCAACAAAGCACTTCATTGAGATACATGAAAAAATCCACTAATTGCACTCTTCACAGTGTAGTGTCACCATCATTATGCATATTAATTACATATAATCTCAGTAGGGCTGGTTCTTACATACACTTTCCGGACTTGTACATATCATCAGTAATGTAATGTGGGGTCATCAGATGTTTTGGGTCTTAAAACATAAGACCCTAGCCTGGGCGACTTAGCTAAGGGTGATCAGACCCTGGCTTGTGTCCTAGTAGCAGTTGTCTTCCATGGATCACCGTGCTTGATCCCCAACCACATTGATGCCTTTTCTGCTGGATCTTTGGTGTTCTTGATGGCTCTATGGTTTTGAAGCTCCTAATATCTAGAGCAGGGGTAGGCAACTCCAGGCCTGTCCTGCAGGTTTTAGATATCACCCTGTGTCAACACACCAGAATCAAATGATTAGTTCATTACCAGCCCTCTGGAGAACTTCAAGACATGTTGAGGAGGTAATTTAGCCATTTGAATCAGCTGTGTTGGATCAAGGACACATCTAAAACCTGCAGGACACCGGCACTCGAGGTCTGGAGTTGCCCACCCCTGGTCTAGAGACTTCAATGCCTTTTAGACAGACTTTCCTGCATTCCTGAAACCAACCCCCCTTGCATTCATCCACCAGCCCCTCATACTTTGCCCTCTTCCTCTCAAAGACCTCCTCCATACGGTCTTCCCTACAGTCAATTCAAAGCAGGACTACTTGGCTTGTTTTCTGACACCAGGACCATGTCGGGCCTGAGAGTAGTCCCTGCTTTAGTGTCTGGGAATGTGACCTGCTTTCCAAGGTCCACCTTCAGCTGCCAATCCCGTGCCGTTGCCAGGAGTCACCTGCTGGACCTGTATGCTGTTTTGGCTTCTCTCCAGCCTAGACCAAGTTAATGGTTTCCTTTGTAGGTTGTTGCTGCCTGCTGTTTGCTATACCTTTGTTGATGACATTCACTATTGCCCTCAGCACCTGGTTGTGGGGCCAGTGATAGTGACGTTGTACCAGGGCAACCCCTTCTCTGGTACAGCGAGCATGCTGGGGTCACTGCAATGCCCAGGCAGGGCAGATTGGATGGACTGGGAAGAGTGTCATAGACTGAATGAATCAGGAATCTTATCCAGTGTGGCTGAGCCTTCCAGAGTTCGGACAAAGTAATCTTCCAGGTCAACACCTGTTCGCATTGTGTCCATGCTCCTTGTTGCCGCATCCATATGGACCTGCAGGACCAGCCTTCTTTAATCCTTTTGGAAAAGCTAGCCAGGTTGACTGCTTCACATTCCTTCCTCTTCCTCCCGGTTCTGACCTCGATGCCTGCTGCAGAGACTTTGTTGTTGCTTCTATTGAATATGTTTCAGTAGGGCGCACGAGAAATATTTGCTATTCAAGGCTCAAAAATGTATTCCTTGAAACAAAGGAATACCTGCTCTCATCTTATTAAAAAATCAGAAAAAATTACTACAATATTTTTCACTTTTTGGGAAATCTTCCAAATGATAGCTGAATGGTATAAGAATAAAATCTACACAGCATTTATACTGTCCATGACTCATTGAGTCATTTTGCTAACTGCACAGCCATTAAACGTTAATCCATTTCATTTGCCCTGGCTTTTTTTATCCACTTAATTTGGCTGTTGCAGCCCCAAGGGCCGGGCCAATGTTGCCCTCTCCACTTCCAAATCAGCATGTGACAGCGCAGTGACTACTCTACGGTTAGAATTAGCCATAAAGCCTGAAAAGTGACATAAAAGTGTAATACACCAGGTTAAAATGAACCTAATCATGCTTTAGGTGTAATTCATTTGGCACTAACATCATGCACTTTTTCTGTCTTCACTATAAATAAATAATAATCCCACAGCGTGCATGACTTCTGCTTAAAAGCTGATATTTTACATTGTAATTACACCTTTTGTGTCCAAAGCGGATGTTACTGTGACCTCTAAGTCTTTATGCACAGTGTAAGCATCAATCATCAGCTCCCACTTATGCATTTTCTATGTGCTTGCGTTGCTGAACACACATATGAACTCAACCACAGAGGTGGCTCTTCCCTTTTTAAAAAAAGCACTGGCTATATTCTAGATATTCATCAGCAGTATAGCAGTGAGACAGAGTGCAGGTAGATAATTGCCCAAGTCATAAAGATTAACATATCTACTTGAATGAACACCTATTATCAGCTGTCAGCTTGTTAGCCACAGATCCAGTTACAGGTTGTCATGTTCTGGTGTGAAAACAAACTAAATGATATAAATTGCCTGCCTCAAATATGTGCTTGTCATGCCAGTGGCAGATATCATTATTGGGCACTTGCCTTCATTTATTCCCAGAAACCAATAAACCACTCAGGAGTTGGATAAATATCATGCAGGTGCCATAATAATCACTGACTGGACAGTGTTCCATCCATCCATCCATCCATCCATTCGTTTCCGCTTATCCTTTCCAGGGTCGCGGGGGGCGCTGGAGCCTATCCCAGCTGTCATAGGGCGAGAGGCGGGGTACACCCTGGACAGGTCGCCAGTCTGTCGCAGGGCCAACACACAGGGACATGGACAGTGTTCCTTCTTTGTTTATTCCTAGGTTTCTACATTATATGATGCACTTTTGGATATTTAGGATCAACAATGCACAGATATGTGTAGAATTTTTCTTTTCTTGTAACATTTACAACAAGTGTAGTGTTTGCTTTCTAGTATGTGTAAAAAGACATGTACTATTGCTCTTTTCACATTAAAGCCACAGTCAGTTTACTGCACTTTGCCCTCCTAATCTGGAAGTACAAGCTTTCTCTGTCTTCATTGGGTTTATTTCCTCATTACCCACAACATGTACTACCAAACTGGAGCTTGCAAACCCCAGACACCGCAAGCAGCTTGTGTGTGTCAGCTACTGCTGGCTGTCACAAAACTGCTGATTCCACAAGTCCATAACAAATGAAAAGTTCATTCGTTTGATTTTGACAATGAAGATATTACATAACTGCGTGTCCCGACATCCTCTCATGAGCCAGACCTTCTGGTGTTCAGTGGAACAAATATGGTGAGGCAATTCTTTTCTCAGCTAAGGACCAACAGTGCAGAGCGGGGGCTTTAACCCATCATCTGCCAACCAAATCATTGTTTAATTATCTCATACAGCTTCTCTGCTTGTTCAAGCATTGCTTAATTATTTTTTTGTGTGTTTTGCCTGACCACTTTGTTAACGTGAGCTTCTCTCTTTATACTGTATCTGTAACCAGTTTCCAGGTTTGAGTTGCTCTTTGTTTCTCATGAGTGTTATCGCATTATCATAGATCATCCATTCATAAATAACCATTGGTTACTTTTCCCTGACATGTGTGACTTCTGCTCCTACTACAAATACCATATATGCTCTACAGAACCTACACATCAGTATGTCGATAGTTTTGCTGGCTGCTTGTCAGGATCAGCTGACATGCTGTGAATTATGCAGTGATATTGCTAATTAAGTACTGATATTTATTAGGTTCTATAATGCTTTTACTGTGATCTGGTGCTATTCCAGTAAGCTCTTAATCATCTTCTCTTTTGCTGTTATCAACAATGTGACAGATCAGAGTAATCACTGAGTATGAACAACAAACACTTGTGTGTCCTTATTTGTCCAATTTTCTACACTTGTGGTATAAATTCTACTTGAGAGAAGAACAAAATAATCCCCTGAAGTCCTTAATTTAAATTTTTTTTTTTAAAAAAGATCCCATTTAAAAATCGTCTTCTCGTCTTTCAGCTGCTCCCTTTAGGGGTCACCACAGCAAATCATCTGCCTCTATCTCATCCTATCCCGTGCAACCTCTTCTGTCACACCAGTTCTTTGCGTGTCCTCCTTCACTATATCTATTAAACTTCTCAGCCACGTGAATTCAGCACAATATGGTGTATTATATTCAGCAGATGGGGTTTTTTTTACAAGTTATCATGGCTCATTTCCCAGTCCTAGAGTGTATGTAGCTAGTATAAAAGGTAACATTTGGTAGGTGAATCTTATCAGCATCATCAGCTTTTAAATTTAGCAGGGCCTGCTGTGACTGACCCTGTATGGGTGTTTAAAGCTGGAGAAAGGGGAGCTCTAATGCCAGAGAGCACTGTTGATTTGCAGCTAGCGAGCTGTGTGTGGCAGCTCCTGGGTTTTGTTATTATTTTTTTCTTTCTTTTCAAGGTGATGGCAGCTTTTCTGTCTCTTTCAGTTTAATTAGTAGAAATATTTTTAATAAAACCCTTAATTTAACAATTTTGCCTTCACGTCTCCTTTTTTCAACCTGGACATGTTTTGCTTACCTACATCCCCTAGACTTTTAGGGGAACGTAACAGTCTGCACCACATATGTGTTTTAAACTGGTCTGTTCTTTCTGAACTGTGATATTTTGAGTGTTGGTTGCATACAGTACATAAACGTTAGGCTTACAGGTTATCTAGAAAAATGTATTTCTCCATCCCTTTGTTTCTTTGAAAAACAACACACAACTGTATAAGAAGCCAAAGCCCACACACATATACATATTTATGACCTCAAATATATTAGCTAGCGTAGACATGTACACACTCATGCATAGGCCAAGCCCACATGACAGTTATAGCACTGAACATTGTTTACAGCTGTGGGGGATGAACTTATTAAATTTTCATGATGTCAACAGTTTGTTACATTATATTTAGTGTTTTTTTTAAATAGCTGCTTAAGTCAAAGTGAAAGGGCATTCGGAGGCTAAAGCACCTCAGAATATGACTTCTAATTTGTGAAGGCAACATTCAGTACACAAAGATTGCTTTTTAAAAAAATACAAATTTCTTGTTTATTGTATAAAAATAAAACCACAGTCAATGTAGCCAATTATTCTCAATGTATCAAAGCAATAAATGCAGTTAGTTTTTTTGCTTACAGTAGATATAGATGAAGTGTACTGACCCATTGGCAATGTAGGTCAGAAAAAATGAGCTACATTATTATTAGAAATTAAAAAAAAAAATCACAGTCAACTTTCTTAACATTTTTATTATCTAACACGACAGCCCTGCAATAACTCTTACACTTATGACGGTTATAATATTCCCCTGTATTTTATGACACTGTTTAAATATATTATGTTATACCTTAATTATTTAGTCTAATTAGTTCCTCACTTAGGGAATACACTGTACACATGTATTTGTGAGACTTCAACATATTGACATCACTCTGATTGGCTTTTAAACTGATAAACGGTGGATCATACTGTCACAATAAAGGCTCATTTATGATGTAAAGTCCACTTTGTCTATTTTCTTTCCTCTAGCCAACCGTTAAGAATTTGGTTATCAGATTAAGATTATAGATCATAGATTATGATATGATATAAGATTAAAAGTTGCTGTATTTAATATAGATATTTTTGATGTATGCCAATATTTTGTGTGTTCATTAAGGAATAAATATGAAATTAAAAGAAAACAGAGGAAACTCAGTAGAGTCTGTTTGTATGGCATCAGAAATACAGAGAGTCTAATAAGAAACCTTTCTAAAAATACTGACCTATCCTGAACCTCTAAAGATAGAGACTGTCATATGTTTCTGTCACATTACACTAATGCATTAACCATGTTCTTTGTATTTGGAGGTAATTCTTGCAAATTTAGCCCTAAAATAGAACTGAAAAACCATCCCCAGTGACAAACCTTTAAGTACATTTGTATGTTAGGGAATAAGTGTGTGTAAGCATTAAAGAAAGTGTTATTGTATGAATGCGCATGTCAGATAACCGTCAATCTAACGCTCTCCAGGAGCCAGAGGAGGACAGCGATGGATCCAGGAGAACTGGGTCATCCACACCCTCAATGAGTACTGAAGACTTAAGGCCACACATCTCTGTGATATCTGTGAGCCTATCCCAGCAGGAGAAGGAGAGAGGCCCTTGATGGGCTGCCCACGGCCAAGGGGTAGGAGTTCCAGAGGACCAGAGGAAACAGGCAGCTGATCACACTAGAGGCCAGCCACCCTAGTGCAAGACGAGATCAGGGTCCCAGGGCTCCATGCGCCCAAGAACCGCCTGGTACCAGAGCCAAGAGAGTGGGTCAACAACATCTCAACACAACAACTTTGAGGATAAAAGGTTCACTTGCTCCCTAATATATCCCACCCTAACAAAATAAAAGAAAGCCGCTAAGTTGTGGAGAGCGCCGGGCCGCTGCGACTGCTCGCGCCGCCATCTTGAAGATCAAGATGATCAAGATCAAGATCAAGTGCCATGATGAAGAGATAATCAGTGTTATTCACTTCAATATCAGTGGTCATAATGTTATGCCTGATCAGTGAACAATGTCTTGTACATTTATAAGCACACCAACATTGATGATGTCATTAAAAGTGTCAATTGCATTGCACTTGTACTTCTTGTACTTTTGATTCTTCATCTCTGTCTGTATGTGTGTCACCGTGGCAAAATGCCTTGCAAACACCATCTCTAGTCTATCCACAAAATTAATTTTGAGTTGGTGTTTGAAATTCTGACAGATTTTGTCAACACGACACCTACATAACTGTTCAAGAGGCAGTGGGAATAAAAATGAGAGCGTTTGACTGTAGGCATGGTCTGAGAACGCTGTAGGATTGCAGCTGGTGTGATCCCATTACCAGCTGGTCTCCAGTTACACTTTTGTACCACTTTTGTATCTTTTTAAGATGTCTTTTCATCATAAGTAGTGAGCTAACGATGAAAGTTAAAAAGACTTCCTGAGGGTTAATTACCATATCTAAGTGAATGGATTTCTGTATTTTGTCTTTGCTTTTCATGCACTGGTGAAATTAAGAAAGCCACACTGTGCCATACATTTGCTGTATATAAATTCACAGTGATGCAAATTTAATATTCCACCAAAAACCTTTTCTATATTTAAGAAAAAAAAACATTGCAAAATGTTTTTCTTTAAACCGTTTGCAGTCATGGAATTGCAAGTAACTTAATGTAACTCATAAATACATGTGCGGTACTGCAGTAAATATAGTGTAGTGCCAGATTTGTATCGCATTACTACAGCTGTGCATCTGTTTAGCCAAGTAATGTACTTACACACCTGCAGTGCATATACGCAACACATTTCCTCAAGTGCTCAATACAGCTGATAGCCACGCTTGTGGGTGGATTTGTTCAGTTACTTCCTTTCTATCCATTGTTGAAACTATCAAGCAGTTATATTGAGATTCTTCTGTGATGGTTTAATATAGTTTATCTAATCTTTCCTTTAAGTTAACCCATGCCTTAATATTTTATATTTTCTATGCACTCAGATATGATGGCATGTATGGTGTTGCACTGGTTAGCACTGTCACCTCGCAACACCAGGTTTGAACCCCAGCTGCGGCATTTCTCTGTGAAGTTTTACCTGTGCGAACCTCCCGTAGTCCAAAGAGATGCATGCATTAATTAGTGATTCCAAGGTGGCCAAGGGTGAGAAGTAAATTAACGTGTTTAAAATAAAAATCACTGTTTTAATGATTGGTTAAATATGGCTTGTAGTCTAAAGCACTGTGTCCATATATGCTATGTCATAATTAAATGATATGAAATGTTATTATGCATTATACATAAAACATAATAGTATGCATAATTTGTGTAATAAATCTTTTTTTATAGAAATATAGATAAATATAGTCTCTTGTGCTTGTATTTATGCTTACATCTAAGCATAAATATAAATATACTGTCTGTTTGAAACCAGTCTAATGAGACCTTACAGACTATAATGTAGAATTACACTCAAGTTGGCCAGTGCCATATCAGGCAAAATTAGCCTTTCCTTTCATGCATGCATCTCTGTTTAATCTATTCTCTGTCAAAATGAGGCTCAAAGGGCTGCTCCATACTCCTTCGTAAGACAACTGTGTGCATACACAAACAGGCACACACACAAATACACACCCACACACAACTTTTACTGCTGGAGGGAGCTTGATTATAGCCATTACCAGTGTGACAGCGGTGCCACAGTTAATGATATCTGTGTTATATACAGAGGAGAGCTTTGTGCTGAGTTATTAATACCAAGATGCCATGTCTTTTATGGGCTTATCAATAAAGGCTGTTCAGCCAGTCGATACAGCTGCTTCACACCAATGACTATTCATCTATAATGCAAATGGAGGGTGAGGGTGAGCATATCTGTGAGGGTTTAATTGTTGCTCTTGGATTGTTGGGATGTAGAATACTGTGCAAAAGTCCTGAATCACTCCTCATTTCTTTCCATTTTGTTTCCAAGGAGCAAGACTCTTTTGTAGTTTTATTTAAAGGGACAATAGTTCTCCAGGTTTCATGAAGGTCGTAGGACATAGGACATAGGACATGGGCTCCTTTTTCAGTCATGTCCTTTTCTTTAGTGCTATCCTTGTACCTGACCATTTTCAGTGTTTTACTGAACTGCTCAACACTTATGAATCGTTCAAGCATAAAAAGGTTCAAGTTAGTAAAGAACCAGTTTTAAACTGCAACCTTAGGCACTACTAGAAGCTTGTTACAAAAACATATCATTTGTTCCCATTTCTTTAGTGGAGTCTATGAAAAATGCGAAAAATGCCAAAAATACAGACAGGTATAAAACAGTATCTTTGCGGCAAGAAGGTGATTTCCAAAGAAAGCTGAAGATTTGGCATATCTCAGTGTAATGTGTCCTAAAAAGGACTGAGGACATTGGAGAAGTGGAGGACAAAAGAGGAAGTGGAAGGCATTAAAATGATCTAGAGCAGATGAACAGTATCTGAAAGCTATTTAGATATTTCAATAAATCGCTGCAACTATTTTCCATAGCCCATATCAGAGCAAAACATAATTAAATTAAGACTGACTCGAGACTTTTACAGTATTTTACTCAAACATAAAAGCATATGGATGTGATGCATTAGAAAGCAGCCTGTCTGTAGACCTCCTGTATGAGGAAACTTCTGGTGCAGCCAGCATGATCAGGATAGCTCCACCCTGAGGAAATACAGATTTAACCTCATTTGTTATCACAGAAGAGACAATCCTAAGTCTAAGAGTAATACAACGTATTTTGAAATTGGAAAATTCTTTGGAGCCCACCCAAGTTTTTCATTGATAATGCAACATTTCCATGTTCGGGTTTTCATTTATTCATTTTTCTGACAGTTTTCTTGCTGTCTTTAAAGCCACTTCAAATTGAGACAACAGTAAGTCGTTCACAGTTAACAAATTGTTGCCTTGTGCCCTGACTCCTGAAAGCTCTATGAAGGCAGAAGTCTAGCCCAAACCAGTATTTCTTATACAGAGAACTATCTAATAGTTAAAGATACAGTACTTGTAGGCAAATTTCCCAAAGTTTTTTCTTTGTTTTTTAATAGAAATCTGTATAACTGATTGTGCACAGAGTTCGCAGATGATCTGAGTACTCTTTATTTGTAAGGTACGCAAACAGGTGCAAACTCAGTAGGTTTCATGCCAGGTGTGACAGCATGTGATTTCTAAGTCGCAGACAGAATAAAACATGTGTTACTGGTTTGATTCCATGCAAGAACCTTTGCTGCGTGTCATACCTCTGTCTTTAGTGGTGTGTCAGCCATTTATGGTCACTGATGACATTTTTAGTCATTTGTATTAATATTGTGCATACACAAATAAGTCACCTCAAAACATTTAAAAGAAAGATAACACCAAAATTACTGTGGCTGTAGTTTGCTATCATATGGCATGTGTCGTTATAGGAAAATCTACAGGTAGAAAGCAAAATTTGAAGAAAGCCTCCAGTGCTCCTTGTGAGCTGAAATACAGTATGCACACTCCAGCAGCTTATGCATGTGCAGCATGTTAAATGTGCATTCTTGTTTGACGTTCTTCTCAGTTCATGCTGTTGCCAATATCAAAATGTAATGTATTTATTTATTCATGTATTTACTGGCATTTTTCATGTACTTGTTTATTATCTGTTTTGCTGTTTTATTGATCTCATATGCTATTTTACAAAATATGTTTGCCTTTGGGCACTTTTGTGGAAGAAAATAGTTTTAGGAGAGCAGATTAGGCTCATTTATTTTTCAAAGTGGTGTCTGTAAATTAGCTCATACATTCTTTTGTTTGGAGCTGTTATGTTGGACCTTACACGATGTTGCGCGTTCAATGTTTTCTCTGTTTTCCAGACTCCAGCGATTTTGTTGTAATGGATAATTTATTTTCCGTTATGCCTCAAGGTGACCTCAGGGTTTGTTGTGCATTTTAACATTAGAGTTGACTTCAACTTCTGTCTCAATGAAGAAACAAGCAAGAAACATCTATCTCAATCCTAAATTGGTAACTGTTGTTATGTGAAACCCAACAGATTGGCATGTGGCAAAATATTCCCTTGAATACCAGACCTCCAAGGACAAGGTCTCAAATCCCAAGTTTTCGCCCCATTCTTCACATTTCCCTGTCTCCTTCCCCACCCACTCCGCCTAATTATCTCTTGTCTCAGTACATGTTGAATATTGTACACTATAAGATTGCTTCCTGCTTGCCTCGAGAGATTATTCTGTACTCTATAGTATTTGTAAGCATTTGTGTATACATTTTCAATCTCTAAGCATGTTTTCCCTCCTTACTACTTATGCTGATGTAAATATATCAGCTAATTAATAATGTTGGAGACCGTAGCATCTCTGATGGGATTTCCACTATGCTCATTCACTCTCATTCAATTTTCACCTTGCAGCAAAGAGGGAGAGCAAAGGAGAAAGAGCTAACAAAGGGTAAAGCAAAGAGGAGAACAGCAATGTAGGGAGCAGCAAAAAGCGAAAGGAGGTGGAGAAGAGGAAAAAGCAAAAGAATAACAGAGACAATAAGAGAAAAAAGAGCAAATGCATGCATTTTTAGTGAGGTTTGTGATGCATTCTTTCAATCCCAGAGGAATGGAGAGTCAAAAACAGGGTCTGCTAAGCACTGGTATTGTTTATCACAAAATCTATCAAGCTAGCTTTTTAAAAAAGAAATTCAATGCATAAAGATATTTGTTATGTTATAAAAACACTTGAACCATGACTGTGCAAACTGAAGGTAAGCTCAGTCATGGTGATTCAGCAGCTCAATGTAGAATATATATTTTGGTATATTTGTAAGGAATGTTGTTCTTGAAATATAGTTTAAAATGTGAAAAGTCTTGCTTGTCAGGGTGATCACTGCCTTAGATGGAAGTGAAGGAGAGAAATGTTAACCTGATTTTAGCTGGGGTTCAAACAGATTGTAGAGCTGTTCAGTGTGAGGAAGACAGGTGAAACCTCACACTGATGAGGTCATGGTGGCATTCTGGCTCAAGAACGAGACGGCAGAGTGACTGTTTCTGCATATTTGCATTTGCCACATTATTGTGTCTTTTTATGTGTTACTTGTGCACTTGTGTACTCTCATTTGGAAGTCCACATCTTCTGTGGACTTCCAAATGTGCCCACATGCTTGCTTACACATATTTGTGTCTGGTTGAGGGCCTTCTGTATGCGTGTGCATTCATGAGTGCTCTGTGAGTACTACTTCTACTGGCCATCTGAAGCTCTGTATCAACATCAAGTACAAAGTTATTAGCAGTCAACATGGCAGAAATGTCATTGAGCTTTCAACGCTCTTCGCTGCACAGAGAACACAGCTCTGGGCGCAGATTTTTCCCAAGCAGCTTGGAGGCACACAAACACATGCAGCGGACCACTATAGGGGAATATAAACACATATGAACATAAAAACACCACAGATTTATTTATTTATTTATTTAGTTAGTTAGTTTTGTCCATCATTATACAGATATAAAGCAATGTAGAGTCTTTGCCCTGCATTGCTGTTTATGCCATCTCAATGATTTTATTCATCGGACAGTTTTTAGATAGATAGAAATTCACAATGAAGCCTGCAACTGAGGGTAAACCAATTCCTAAGTGAAGTTTATTTACAGAGTGCTATTCACAGGCATAAAGTCACAAAGCACTGTACAAAGAGTAAAAACTAGGAATACATACAGTCAAATAAAACAGAAAATTGAAACGCAGTCTATGGCAAAAAATAAAAAAAACCTTGTTAAAAAGAGGATAAAAAACATCATAAAACAGATGGTAAATGGTAAATGGCCTGTATTTGTATAGCGCTTTACACATCCAGTCATCCACCCATTCACGCACACATTTACACACTGGTGATGGCAAGCTACGTTGTAGCCACAGCCACCCTGGGGCGCACTGACAGAGGCGAGGCTGCCGAACACTGGCGCCACCGGGCCCTCTGACCACCACCAGTACGCAATGGGTGAAGTGTCTTGCCCAAGGACACAACGACCGAGACTGTCCAAGCCGGGGCTCGAGCCGGCAATCTTCCGATTACAAGGCGAACTCCCAACTCTTGAGCCACGATCGCCCCATATAGATAGTAAAGAAATAGATTAAAAGAAAAATAATGATAACAAGAGACTCTACAGAAGTCCTAGTTAAACAGAAAATTCACAGGTTAGTTAAATGTAGGAGCAGTCCAAAGTCAAGGTGCCACAGACTGAAAAGCTCTACCTCGCTCGTCTTCAATCTTCTATGACAAATAACGAATTTATATTGAACTTGCGAACAAAGACAGCAGCCAGCTGTGTGTTTAACAAGAAATTGAGATAAACAGTCCACTGAAATTAGTCCACTTACAGTTTAGACCTCTATATGTAAGTATGTCAATTTTAAAACAAATTCTAAAATCAATTCTAAAATCAACTGGGAGCCAGTATAAAGAGCATAAAACAGTGCTAATGCTTGCTTGCTAGAATGTGTAAATAGTCTGGCTCTCTCTAACCCAGTAAATA